>NC_142951.1:32613375-32668375 GCF_046866305.1 Octopus bimaculoides | reverse complement strand
GACCCGGCAAGCCAAGTAAGATCGTTGCCAGTGCCCCTGGACTGGCTCTTGTGCGGGTGGCACATGAGATGCACCATTTTGAGCGTGGCCGTTGCCAGTACCGCCTGACTGGCTCCCGTAGGATTTTCGAGTGAGATCGTTGCCAGTGCCCCTGGACTGGCTTGTGCGGGTGGCACATAAAAGACACCATTTCGAGCGTGGCCATTTTCGTGCGGGTGACACGTAAAAGCACCCATTACACTCTCTGAGTGGTTGGCGTTAGGAAGGGCATCCAGCTGTAGAAACTCTGCCAAATTAGACTGGAGCCTGGTGTTGCCATCCGGTTTCACCAGTCCTCAGTCAAATCGTCCAACCCATGCTAGCATGGAAAGCGGACGTTAAACGATGATGATGATGATGCTGATGATGATATATATATATATATATATATATATATATATATATGGAAATGTGGATCAACACATTGATCCATTATCTGGGATATCGCAGAAACAGCTGTAAGACACTATTATTTACTTTTGCTTACTTCAGTTCACCATTATAATAATTAAAATAATTTACACACACGCACAAGTAAAAGCTTTTTTATTTTTGAATCTCTCCAATATCAACAAGTTTTACCAAACAGATGCCATCGTCTTTAAAACTGGTAAATTTTCTCAAAGATCATGAAAAATTCATGTCTGGGAACTTTTAATGACTTTTGCAAAAACAAAAGAAAACAAAAAATAAGAAAGACAAAAGGTCATAAAGAAAATCATTTTTCCCACCGGCATACAGAAAAGAAACTAGACCGTCTCTTCATGTGATACTTAACTCTGAATGGTTTAAGGTACCACAAGAAGACAGATTCTGTCAGTGTAAATTGTGACAGCACTCACAGACAAGTGTTCGTTATGCTTCTAAGGCTGTCCTGAAATCTTCCCAGAGGCAAGAAAAAATAAGAAGTTGCAACTTTGTCTAGACATAGAGAAAAGGAGTGAGAGAGATGTCTCTCAACTGACGTAAGGTCTTGAGAATTGGGAATAAGCTCCACTAAGTGTGATGCTTCCTTCCACAAGCACAGACCTGGCTGCGTGGTTAGGTTTGCTTTGCAATCTCATGGTTTCAGGTTCAGTCCCACTGTGTGGCACCTTGGTCAAATGTCTTCTACTATAGCCCCAGACCAACCAAAGCCTTGAGAGCAAATTTAGTCCCGTTTTTTTTCCTTGAGGCAACCAAATGCTAGATTAACAGACTAGATTGCTTTTACTAACAGGTTCAATGACTACATACATCATAATCCTCAATTATAACTGACGGACTATAAAGACCTGTCCAACCCATGCCAGCATGGAAAATGGATGTAAAACAATGATGACAGTGATGATAAAAACGTAGACATTATCTTAAATCAGTTTTAATTAAAGAATGTTTCATTTTTGTTATCTGGTATATTTTACCAAATAAAGTCGAAAGCTATAATGTTTCCAACAAAATACCAAAAGCTGTGGAATTATGGTTCCGTTTTGAAGATGTATTTAAAGATATAAACTGCTAAAGACACTGTTGTTTAAAATCTCTTTATAATCCTAAACATTCAAGTCGACTGACTCCTTCTCATACTCAACACGAATCTATACAACAGCTTATTTTTTAAAATCAATAGCCAATATCTAAACCATTGAGGCAGTAAACAAAAATTTGTTTGAAATTTATTTGGAAAAAAATTCAATTTAAAATCCATTAAAAGCATAAATAGTATTTTGAAGAGATTAGGAAAGATTAGGGTTTTTTTTAATGTCTAACAGCGCATGTAATAAGGATGCTCTAAAAAAAACTCAATCCTACAGTTTCCAAAAGTTTTATTTCCATCCTCCAAAAAAAATTAAATTACCATGTCAGAATAATATATGCATGTGTGTGTGTATGTATGTGTGTGCGTAATGTGTGTGTGAGTGTTTAATGTGTGTGTGCATGCACACGTGTGTAATGTGTATGCCAGCAACTGGGGGGAGGGGTTAGTCAATTACATCAACCCCAGTCTTCTGCTGGTATTTATTTTATCGATCATCCCAAAAGGACGAAAAGCAATGCCAACCGTATCAGAATTCGAGCTTGAAGTCTAAAGAGCTGGATGAAATGCTGCTAAGTGTTTGGTCCAAAGTGCTACAGATTCTGCCAGCTAGTCATCCTAATAACAATTCAATTTTAAAAATTTTTTTTATTAGTCACAAGGGCCCAAAATAACGAACACTGAAATTCAATGTCCAGATACATCATCAAAGAAGCATTTGATTATAATGATTCCAATGGTAAATATACTCAACAGAATCCCAAAGATGTGGGGGACAGCAGGGGAGGGTCTCAACACAGTCATTCAACCTGCTAAATATAAGAGTCAAATCACCTTCAAAATCACAACAAAAGTGGAGTATTTTAATAGAAATATAGTAACACAAAGGTTAAAATCATAGGTTTGGTTGATCGGGGAAGACTTAGTTGGGGTTAAACAATAACGATACTATTATAGACATTTTAGTAATAACTATTTCATGTCTATATGGGAAGGAAGTCAGTAAATTAAAAATAAACTGCCAAATCAATAGAACCATAATATAGCAAAGAATCCCAGTTGCAATGTATAAATATATATGGAAGAATGTTACTTCTAAGAGTTCTGGATAATAAAATGTGAACATCAAAAGTTAAGATGAGAGGGAGAGATTTATAAAAATTCTTCTGCAACAAGAAATGTTTTAGAAAGCTAAATAAATAAATAAGTAAAAAGTAATAAATTTAACTTGGTTTTCTTTTTCTTTTTTTTTTTACCTTTTTTTTTTTCTGTACTAAATTCCTTTCCCTCACTAAAAGACAATTTAATGGTAAATTTGTCTTCTTGCAGTTTCATGTCCTCTTAAATGCAGATCAAAATATCAAATACTGTATTATGATTATCTGTTGACAGGCCTGGAACAGTGTGTGAAGACTTGAACAAATGAAAGTCAATTTGCCTTCCGCGAGATTCTTGATATTCCAAGACAATCAGATATCATGCTGAAGAAATTCCTCGATAAACCAGCAATCAATAAACACATAACCATACTTGCGTTACTTGCACCGAAATCTATAAAGACAAACTTCAAAAAAAGATAGAAAATAATATTCTTTAACGACTGACTGCTGTGAGAATATGTAAAGATGGAGATGAAGACCCCGTTTTTGTGACGTTCATTTGCTACGGTTTATAGGGGATTTTCACTACAGATTCTCCTAATGGTCCTTTGCTGCATTTTATAGGAGGTTTCTCTGTTGCTTTGCATTTATGATTAGGGCTAGATATCTTTAATCTTTAACTTGTTTCAGTCATTGGACTGCACCATGCTGGAGCACCACCTTGAAATGATTTTAGTTGAACAAATTGCCTCCAAATACCTATTTTTTAAAGTTCGGTGTTTATTCTATTGGCCACCATTGCTAAACTCTGCTAAGTTACAGGAACAGAAACAAACCAACACCAGTTGACAAATGATGGAAGCAGAACAAACAAGACACAAACACACACATATGATTGATTTCCACAGTTTTCATCTACCAAATTCACTTACACAATGTTGGTCAGCTTGGAATTATTGTAGAAGACATTTGCCCAAGTTGCTATGCAGAACTGAACCCAAACTCACATGGTTGCAAAGCATATGTCACTTTATATCATTATTATTATTATTATTAGAGATATAAAAAAAAACAATTTACCAAAAGAAAATAAACAAAAAAATCCAGTGTGGCATTATATTTTTTTAACCGTTCAGAAGTAAGTTGTTTGTTCTCAATGGTTTTAATTAGTAAGTGAATCTAAACAATTAATTAAGTTAAAAGCAACAGATATTTAAACGAATATAAATAATTAAATGAAGTGACATATTTCAATCTGAGCCACTTTAAGAGGAAAGGGGAAGAGGAAGAGAAAAAAAAAGATTATTTGTTGAGCAAAACCAATAAGTGGATCTATCTCTTGGTTATGGGAGGTTCATAGAATCATGAAGTAAAAGAGAAAAAGTGTGTATACATATGTATATGTGAACACGTATATATATATATATGCCTACATGTATCGTGTATACATATGTATTATGTGTATGATATGTATTCATATGCTTATGCGTGTATAAGAATGTGTGTGTGTATATGTGCGTATATATATTTTGTGTGTGCATACATACTCAGACACTGAGATATATATATATAAGAATGTGTGTGTGTATATGTGCGTATATATATTTTGTGTGTGCATACATACTCAGACACTGAGATATATATATATATATATATATATATATATATATATATATATATATATACACACACACACACAAATGGCCGAAGATGTTTAAAATGAACCTTTTACTTTGTATCAAATGTAGAGAAAAGAGAGAAAGACGAGTAAGAGAGAAAATATTGAATTTTCTAGCTGGCAACTGGATCAATTATATGCTGGTATTTAAAGAGGAGGAGGAAGAGAAGGAGGACGGAGAGGGAAGAATAAATCTGATTAAAAACCATTTTGAATATTCTCTTTCTCTCTCTCTCTCTTCCTTGGAATGTCAATAAAACAGATAGCTGGAGCTATATGACATATTAAAAATACATTAAACAACAGAAATATGTGTCAATATTCCTGGAAGCAAAAGACAGAGAGAGAAAGAGAGAAGGAGGGGAGGAGGGGGTGGGGGAGATCTGCATTAGAAATTCCTTATATTTTGCCTCCGTCTTTTATTGCAATGTCTGAAGATCTTTCAGAAAGATTGAAATGAAGAAGACTTGTTAGAAGCGAAAAGAATACAAGAGACAATGTTGTGTCAGGAAGCTATTGTGTTGGCATGGTCAACCACTGGCTGAAAACCAGAGGATGTTAGCCGGAGGGGGAAAAATTATCCAGTTCTCTCGGTCTCTCATATCACACAACCATCTTTATGTTCAACCATCTGCAAGATACCCAGCAGAGCCTACGATTCAGAATTATTATTTCTAAATAGTTACCATAACATGGGCACAGGCATAGCTGTCTGGTGAACAAACTTGCTTTGCAACAATGCAGTTTCAAGTTGTGAGCGAATTTGATAGACAGAAACTGCATGGAAGCCCATCATGTACATATGTTTTATATATATTAATTATCAGTGATGAAAGCAGTATTACGACCAAAAGGTAATCTTCAAATCCAAATTAATGTGGATGTCTTATTAAAATAGAGAACACTGCATTATTATTTCTGAGAGACTCTCTACATCTTATGTGGATGCTTTCATGAAGGGTTTTCAGTCAAACAAATTGTCCTCAGGACTTCTGTTTCAAAGCCTTGTACTTATTCCATTGGTCTCTTTTGCTGAACCACTAAGTTATAGGAGACATAAACACATCAACACCAGTCATCAAGTGGTGATGGAGAGGACAAACACATACAGCTACATACACACACACACACACACACACACACACACATACACACACACACACACAACAAGCTTCTTTCAGTTTCCACTCGCAAGACCGATTGAGCTGGGACTATAGAAGACACCCAAGGTGCCATGCAATAGGACTGAACCCAAAACCATATAATTGAGAAGCAAACTTCCTGCCACACAGCTACACCTGCACCCACATGTGTGTGTGTGTGTTAGTCCCCCACCACTGCCTGACAACTAATTGGTTTGTATACATCCCTGTAACTTAACAGTTCAGCTAATAGATACTGGTAGACTAAGTACCAGACTTTCAAAACAAAAGTACTGAGATTGATACTTTTGACTAAACTTTTGAAGACAGTGCCCCAGGATGGCCACAGTCCAAAGACTGAAACAATATATATATATATCATCATCATCATCATCATCATCGTTTAACGTCCGCTTTCCATGCTAGCATGGGTTGGACGATTTGACTGAGGACTGGTGAAACCGGATGGCAACACCAGGCTCCAGTCTAATTTGGCAGAGTTTCTACAGCTGGATGCCCTTCCTAACGCCAACCACTGGAAGAAGGTGGCACTTTTGCTGGACCCTCTCATGCAGTTTTACCATTTGCATTTACAGTAAGTCTGGCAATAGCAAAAAAAAAAAAAAAAAAAAAAAAAAAGCACTCAATAAACACAGGTTTATTTTACTTAATCCATCGCTGGTCAGCTGAAGCTGACATATAAAAGTACATTTCGGTAATCTTTTAATAAACACGTCTCTAAGCTACAAATACTAAGACCAGACACACACACACACACACACACACACACACACACACACAAATATATGTATTATGTACTGTGTATGTACTTGATGCCTACTTGCCATACACACATGGAAACAGCAATATTGATAAATGAGTAGTAAAGCCGTCTGCCAGACACAAAAATATAAATTTCAATTGAGCCACTATAATTCACTATCATCTCACATCTGATATATTCCCAGACGTAGAAAATGGTCTAGAGCAGGGGTTCTCAACCATTTTTTGCCCCTGGACCCCTTCGATTCCTATTTTAGGTGAACCCCATAACCATTTGTTGTTTAAAAATTCCTGTTGTATTTTTGTAATTAAATATTCTTAGGAATTGTATAAAATTAATTGTTAAAAAACTGTGTATTGTGGACGGATAACCAATTTATAACATGTAAACTTTACCAGTCTAAAGTACAATTCTTTCATGGCCCCTGAAAAACTACCATGTGCTTTGTGCCTATAGTGGAAAGGATTATATATGTAATAATTAAATTATATATTCTACACTTCATATTTTGTCGTGAATGTGATCTCCTTTCCATGGAAAAACTGTTGCATGAAACCAGTCTGTGATGCAAAAAAACCTTGCAGACTGCTGGTCTAGAGGGCTGTGATCCACCAAATCAACTTCCTTGACACACTTTATGAAGAGCAAAATCTTCAATGATGGCTCAAAAGGCTTATGGTATATTTTCACTTTCTCTTCTATGTAACCATACCAGAGTTGTCACTCCCAATCATGTATAGCCTGGTAACATGTATCATGGTTTTGTTAATTGTTTTAGGGGCCTGAGTATAGTCACATGTAGGCATAGATTCTCTTAGTCCTCCCATTCTTGATCTATCAGGACATGATAGCTGGAGGGAGACAGGATTGAATACGAGTACATCATACTCAGCTGAAAAGGAGTACCATCACAAGGCTGCTACTCATTTTCAGCTGAACACAGAGGAACAATGTGAAACGAAGCACTGACTTTCAAACTTAAGGGTAAAGTTCAGAAAAAATAAATAAACAAACATTAAGCAATATAGCATGGCTGTGTGGTTAAGAAGCTTGCTTTACAAGCATGTGGTTTCGGGTTCAATCCCACTGCACAAAGAGTCTTATAAAACAACCCCAGGCCAATCAATGCATTGTGAGTGAATTTGGTAGACGGAAACTGTGGAAAAGCTTTGTGTGTGTGTGACTTTGTATTTGCTCCCACCACTGCCACTTGACAAATGTTGGTTTGTTCACATCCCTGTAACTTAATAGTTCGGCAAAAGCGTCCGATAGAATAAGTACCAGACTTTAGAATAGAAAAAGGACTGGAGTCGATTTGTTTGATTGAACTTGTCAACGTGAAGGCCTCAGCATGGTCGAAGACCAGTGCCTGAAATAAGTAAAAGATAAAAGCTAAGGCAGAATTAGAACACAACTCTCTGATTAAGTAGAATATTGGGGCACTGCCCTTCCAAATAAAGTTGACTACATCAGCCCCTGCACTCATTTCATTAACTTTAGAAGGATAAAAGACAGTATCTTTTTTTTTCCCCCCTTAAACTCAGGGAAGTTATTTCAATAAAACCGATCCTTTAATCTTAAAAGATTATTTGGGACAACATAAGAAAAGGTATGCAGAACACAACAGGATATACAAACATACATACATACTTACTTACATCCATATACATACAAACGTACTTACGTACATATGTACATACATACAAACAAGGAGCAAATCACTAAACTACTACTACTACAATTACTACTACTACAATTACTACTACTACTACTAAGGAGTGTTATCTTAAGAGTAAGGTCTCTTATTTACAATCTTAATTTTTCAGAGTATTGACCTCATCTTCGCAGATGATAAAATATATGAATATTCACATCTAAGCTTCCTTCCCAATCATGAGGTGTTGGATTCAGTCCCAGTGTGCAGCAAATTGGGAAAATTCATTTCTACTACATTGCCAGGACCGCCAAAGCCTTGTCAGTGGATGTGGTAGACGGAAACTAAAAGAAACCCATCATGTGTGTATAAGTGTGCTGAAGGCAAGAAAGTGTGTGTGTGTGTGTGTGTGTAAGCCCTGCACCAAAATTTGAAACCATTATTATCATTATTATTATTATTATTATTATTATTATCATTATTATTATTTATAAATCTGTTCCTTAGAATCTTTGTTTATGTGTCTTCCTGAAGAACATGAGTGTTAATTCCCAAGACAGAAGACTCATAAAAGCAGCAGAGAGAAGAAGTCTATTAACTTAAACACCCAACCAAACATTCATTATTAAATCATACCTTATCAATAATCTTTCACTCATAAAAACATAGATTCAAGGTATTTAGTCACTAAACAACAACAAAAACAGAACATGAAAATAAATTTAGTTATTATGCTAAAGAAAATTGTAAAAAATAGTCAGGAAAAAAATTTTATTTTCTTCCACAATTTTAATTTGTTTTAAATTTGAAATTTAAAAGCTAAAAGTATCTGAGTTAATGTGTGAGTGTATATATATGTGTGTATACACACGCACGAGTGTGTGTGTGCACGCGAGTGTGTGTGTGTGTGTGTGTATATATATATATATATATATATATATATATATATATATATGCAGAAACATGTATACATATATATGTATATACACATATAATTGTGAAAATTATTCAAATCAATGTGAATCTAATTTTAAAATCTTCTTCAAGGGGGAAAAAAAAAAACGAAGACATACAAACAAACGGATAAAAGAAATAAGAAAAACAAGATAAAAAAAAAAAAAAAAATCCCCAGCTAAATTCAATATTCTACAAAATCAATTATAAAATCAGATATTTTAAACGGACTAGAATGGCGCTTAATTTGGAACGGTAGAAGAGGCAGTTTTCTTTGACACAAGAATGCGTTTGACCTAGAAATACAAAGAGGAAGAAGAAGAAAAAGAATGATCTTTTGGCTTCTATTTTAAATGTCGTTACAACTAAGCTTTATATTAAGATATTTCTTCCTAACGAACATTAGGAATTAATTGGGGTCATTATCCTATATATATATATATATATATATATATATATATATATATATATATATATATATATATACACACACATATATATATATACACACACACACACACACACACACACACACATACACACATATATATTTATTCTTTTACTTGTTTCAGTCATTTTGACTGCAGCCATGCTGGAGCATCGCCTTGAAGAGATTACTTGAATAAATCAACTTCAGTAGTTGTTTGTTTGTTTTTCAGTGTGATGGTACTTATTTCATTGTTCTCTTTGCTGAACTGCTAAGTCACAAGAACATATGCAAACCCACACTGGTTGGTTGTGAAACAATGAGGAGTACAAAGACACACATAAACACATGTACAATAGGCTTCCACACAGTTTCCATCTACGAAATCTACAAACAATGCATTAGTCGGCCAAGAACTGGCTATGGAAGAAAACACAGCCTCAAGGTACCGTGCAGTAGGACCGAACCCAAAACCACACAGTTGCAAAGTGAGCTTGTTAACCACACAGCCATTTCAAAATAAATAAGTAAATGAAAAAATGAATAAATAAATAAATAAAATAACAGTATGTAATATCATTAGAAACAAATTATTATTATTGATCTTGTCACAGAATTAAAACTAGCCTCAAAAATAAGTAAACAAAACAGAAATTTGAAAAAACAAAAACAAAAACAAAAAACAAAACAAGAAGCAATCAGCAATCATGAATACGACTGAATACCAATTTATCAATAATAAGCACACACAAACAAAAAAAAAAAAATTACAAAAATCAATCAATATTATAAACGAATATAGAGGTTTATCTTTATCATGAAAAGGCAGAAATTATAACAAATGGATGTAATCTATGCATTAGATGTAGTTTATGAATGAAAATGCAGCAATGAATACAAGTGTGCAGTTCTGAATGCAAGCAAGTGGCATCTATTACGTCATGTTGCTTTCAAAGCAGACAATATTATTGTAGACTGCTCTTAACTTGCTTTAACCCTCAAACCTTTCGTGACCTTATTTTGGATTATTTCTATCTATATTTATTATTCATTGAGCAGAGTAGACAGTCTAGATGTTTCATTTGCAAGATAATCAAAAAAAGTATGGAAGCGTTTTGTGATACAAGATATATTTTGTTATGTAATATAAACATTTGTGATGCTGCATGGCGAAGTGGTTAGAGCATTCGGCTCACGACTAAGGTCGTGAGTTCGATACCCAGCAGTATGTTGCGTCCTTGAGCAAGATGCTTTATTTCTTGTTGCTCCAGTTCACTCAGCAGGCAAAAATGAATTGTACCTGTAATTCAAAGGACCGGCCTTATCACATACCATGTCATGTTGAATCTCTCTGAGAACTACATTAAGGGTACGCGTGTCTGTGGAGTGCTCAGCCACTTGCACATTAATTTCATGATCAGACTGTTCCATAAATTAGATTAACTGGAACCCTTGTCATTGTAACCAAAAGAGAGCCAGTTGAATTAACCGTGATGGTTTTAAAGTAAATGTTATTAAACATAGATAAGCATGGATGTGTGGTTAAGAAGCTTGCTTTGTAATTTTGTGGTTCTGAGATTTGGTTCCATTACATGACACTACCATAGCCCCTGCACCAACTCTTTTGAATGAATTTAGTGGACGGAAGTGTGAGGAAACCTGTCATGCATGTGTGTGTGTGTGTGTGTGTGTGTATGCTCAAGTACCATTTGGCAACTAGTATTGGTTTGTTTACATCCCTGTAACCAAGCGGTTCAGCAAAAGAGACTAATGGAAAAGTACCAGACTTTCGAAACAGTACTGGAGTTGGTTTGTCCCTTCGAGGTGGTGCTCCAGCATGGCTGCAAAGCAACAGTTGAAACAAATAATAGATAGAAGATCTAAGAAATTTTTGGTTCGGGGGATATGGTTGGCACCTTAAAACAAGGTATGGTAAGAAGTAGGGGTTGTGTTGAAAGAGTTGAACATGGTTTTCACAGAAAAATCCATCCCCATTCCTCTTGTCAGAGCATTAACAATTATTATCACACATAAATTGTTGCCTTAATTAGTGGAAAACAATTTAACAAGTGATTAAAAATAGGGAGGAAAAACGAAAACATGCACACCCCTATCCCTTCCACATTCCCTAATAAAAGGCATTAGAGGCAGCTGTTCTATTTAATTTTAGTTAGTAAATCCAATTTTAGGAGACACTGTTGCTCAGCATATGATGACAAAAAGATATACAAACAAAATCCTTGATTTGTTAATTAGTTAAATCATTCAGTTAATTAACATAAGTTAATCAGATAAAGCAAACACACGACTCTGTTCCTTCAAATGAGTTCCAAGCATGAGACTTGATTATATCCCCTCCTCACCACTTCAATAACCATTGTCATCACCACCAACATCGTCATCATAATCATCACCAATTGCAAGTGTTAGCAGTTTTATTGTCCAATCAGTAGTTTATTACAGCTAATCAATTTAGCAGATTACATAAGGGATGTTAGCTTTGTTGTTCCGTCCATCATCTAAATATGGTGAAACCTGAATTTATTTACACAAATCCATCAACAAATAAACACAGCCAGGAATAAAATAAAATATCAATAATTCTTTCTACAAAAGCTACAAGGCCTGAAATTTCAGCAGGAGGAGATGACTAGTCAATTTCAGTAGCTGCGGGATATTATGCGTGGGTTGCCAGTACCATCTGACTGGCTCCCTGTGCCGGTGGCACATAAAAACACCATCCAAACGTAGTCTATGCCAGCCCCTGCCCCTGCCCCTCCCCACTGGCTCCTGTGCCAGTAGCATGTAAAAATCACCCACTACATTCTTGGAGTGGTTGGCATTAGGAAGAGCATCCAGCTGTAGAATCATTGCCAGATCAGACTGGAGCCTGGTGCGCCTCCTGGCTTGCCAGTCCCCAGTCAAACCATCCAACCCATGCCAGCATAGAAAACAGACGTTAAACAATGATGGTACTTACTTCATCGACCCTGAGAAGATGAAAGGCAAAGCTGACCTTAGTGGAATTTGAACTCAGAACGCAAAACCAGAAGAAATGCCACTTAGTATTTTGCCCAGCATGCTAACGATTCCGCCAGCTTACTGCCAAAATTAATAACAATAATGGGTTTGAATTTTGGCACAAGACCAGGAATTTCAAGGAGGGGGTAAGTTGATCACAGCAACCCCCAGCTGGTTTAGATGATAAAGGGTTAAGTCAAAAATAAAGAAATTAAAACTCTCACTAGTAATAATGGTTGAATATGCAAATAGAAATATACACTGTAAGCTTTGGTATTTTATAAATATATATATACATATATATATATATATGTATACACACACACACACATATATATATATATATATATATATATATATATATATATATATATATACACACACATGTTGCTGATATGTGTGTGTGTGTGTGTGTGTGTTTCATTGGCCAAGAGGATTTGAACAGTTTTCACATTCAATCTATTGTTTACACTTCAGTAGTTTACAGCATTCCAAAATATCCGGTGACTTGGATATCCACGATACAGTATTATAAATTTCTCATGTTTTTCCTTGGATTCTAAATTAAATTCCGTTCCGTCTTCTTTTCTCGTGTGAACTTAACATTCGTCAACAGAAGTCTTGAGATCTAATTTATTTCCATTCCAGCAAACATTACTGTCTTAATACAAAATAAATAAATTTCAAAAAAATAATATAAAAGAGAACTAAAATAAACCAAGAAATTGCCTTATTACAGAGTTTTTAAATCAAATGCCAAATATAATTTTCTGTAGAGTTCCTTATCATAATTTCCTCCTTCAACCAATTTCAAGTCAATTCTGCTTAAGTAGTCGGTCTGTCCACTTGGTATAAAAATAAAAAAATTCTTTGTCTTCACATATTTTCATTTCCATATTTTTTTTTTTTTAATTTCTACTTTTAATTTTGCTGGGCCTCACTGAGGAAATGATGAGACTGTGAGATGAGGCAACTAACTCTACTTGACAAGACACACCAAGCTAAGTAAAAACGTTGTCTTCCTCAGTCCTTTCAGGTGCTGGAGGTACTTAAAAAGCACCTGTGCCGGTGCCGCATAAACGCACCCAAGCCGGTGGCACGTAAAAGGCACCCAGCACACTCTGTTAAGCGGTTGGCATTATGAAGGGCATCCAGCTATAGAAACCATACCTCAACAGACTCTAGTTATGGGGATACAAACAAACCAACACTGGTTGTCAAGTAATAGGGAGGAGGACACAGACTGAAACCCAGAGACATCTACACATACACACACACACAACAGGCTTCTTTCTGTTTCCATTTACCAAATACATTTACAACACTTTGCTCAGGCCAGAGTTATAACAGAAGACACTTGCCCAAGCTGCCATGCGGTGGGACAGAACCCAAAACCATGTGATTGAGAAGCAAACTTGTTAAACATGCAGTCTTACCTTTGCTTATATAACGACATATTCTTGCATAAAATTATGAGGGAAGGTTTTAGTGTCAAAGTAAACCCTTTTAAAACAGTGTTTTTGTGGGGATGGAGTGGGGGTGGGGGGATTGTACTACGAGTCAAAGAACCTGGGGCAGTCTCGGGCAGATTGATATCAGAAGGGTTAAAGAACGAACTGGCTTGTACACATACACAATTTATAAAGCAAGCTCAACATGCAGTCCATGCGGGTCAGTTCTGCTGCTCAAGCCAATACAGATACCATTAATATTAATAAATTATTCATGGCAGGTGATTGATTAATTGAAAAGTGTACAAAACTTATAAACATTAGAATGGTGTGCTAAATTCAAATTCTGTTGGGATTAACTTACACATTCTTGATTACACTAATTAAGTGCTGGTAATCAATATTTACTAGGTTAATTAGTCAAACGTGTCAGAGAGAGAAGCGGTGTTCATTTCCACTTTAGTATGGAAATCAATCAATGAGCAGTTTTAGGGATCCCATCTAGCGATGTGAAGGTGTCTAGGCCTAGCGCTGGGGGTGTTGCAGTCATGATCACAAAATCAGGGTCCCTGGTGGGGTTAATATCAACAGGAACAATGAAAAGTTTAAAATTCTTTCTAATTTTCAAATTCCTAAAACAATTCTTTTTCTCAAACTTTATTCAAAAAATCAAATCACAATCAAAAATGGAAATTGTAGTTGTGGCCGATGCCAGTGCTGCCTGGCTGGCTCTCGTGCTGGTGGCATGCAATAAGCACCATTCTTGCGTGGGTTGCCAGTACCATCTGACTGGCTCCCTGTGCCGGTGGCACATAAAAACACCATCCGAACGTGGTCTATGCCAGCTCCCGCCCCTTCCCACTGGCTCCTGTGCCGGTAGCATGTAAAAAGCACCATCCGAACATGGTCGATGCCAGTGCTGCCTGACTGGCTCACTTATACACAATGGAAATCAGGTAATCAGCCCTATGCATCCTAGGACTCGTGGCAGTTATGGCCAGGGATTGATGATGATGATGATGGTGGTGATGGTGATGATATCTAGCTAGCACTTAGACCAATCTTTTCTTCCCAGAACTACAACTTCATCATTTCCTTTCACCCAAATTTTTTCCTTAAAACCAAACTATTGCTTCACCTATTTCCTTCTCCACCAAATTTTTTTTTATAGAAGCCAATCTAAAACTTCAGTAACTCCCTCCCCACCTAAATTTATTTTCACCCAAAACACTGACCTACAGATGTTCAAATTCTGGACATCAGCTCCACCAGTCTCATCAGTCTTGGAGTATATGTAAAGGTCATAAACACTGCCTCTTCTGCAGACTATCGTTTTCGTATTTATTTATTTTAAGGCAGTTCCTAACCTCTTTCTAACTATTCAAAAACAAAGAAACCAAAAAAATGATTATGTGAAAATAATTTTTATTGGCAAATTACCAAGGTAAAAAAAAAAAAAGAGTGAATCATTTTATTGTATTTATTTATTTTGTCATTCTTTGTTTCCAATATAATTTGAAAAATATCTTTTTGAAAAATATCAAAAATTTAAAAAAAAAACCGTTGACAAAAGAAAAGAAAACATCTACAACCAATCAATAGATTGATCAATCGCTCATTCGATCATGTTTGACACAAATGCTGCAAGTGTATGAAACCACTCACACGATTCCATTGAGTAATGAAACTATTTATAGCTTAGTAGAGCATCCGTTGTGTGAAAGTAGTGCGTGAGAAAGTTCTAGATTATGTTCACACACAAAAACAACACCACAGATAAAAGACAACCAAGTCTACCATGGTCATATCAATAACAGGATCATTCATACATACAGCTGTATAAAACTGGAGCCTTTAATTAACCAGTTCTAAAAATAGAACAACTTTAACTAAAAATAGCTTCAAAGGTAAGTCAAATGCTTAGACATTTCATGTAAGAGCTTGCTGCAGGATTGGAAAACACATTGCATCACATATTGAAAACTGAGATATCCTTGCTAATTAAATTAGCATATAATAATAATAACTCTTGAGGAATAATAATTCTTTCTAATTTTGGCACAAGGCCTGTAATTTGAGGAGGAGGAGACTAGTCGATTACATTGACCCCAATGTTTCACTGGTACCTAATTTATCGACCCTGAAAGGATGAAAAGCAAAGTCGACCTTGACAGAATTTGAACTCAGAACACAGGAATTGAAAGAAATGCTTCAAACCATTTTGTCTCAAGTGCAAACAACCAAACCAGCTCAATGCCTGAACAACAACAGCAATAATAATAATAATTAATAGTAATGTTTTCTTTTATTGGCTACAAGGACCCAAGGCCCTGGGGGCAACATCAAAGGATAAAATGCAACACACAAAAAGGTGGGGGGTTAGAATAATAATTTCTTTAAAAAGAATTTCAAAATAATTTGTAATAAAATGAAAGTGATTGATTATCAATAGAAAGTGTGTCTGAAAGGAGATAAAAGTATAACCATTTGAACTAAAAAACATTTTAGTGGTACCGATATTTTATTGAACCCTGTTCGGATAAAGGGCCAAATTACCCAACAAAAGGATTTAAACACATAACTGAGAGATCATCATCATTGTTGTTTTAATGTCCTCTTTTCCATGCTTGCAACGGGTCGAACTAAATTTGCTGAGGTGGATTTTCTAAGGCTGGATGCCCTTCCTGTTACCAACCCTTACCTCCTGTTTCCAAGTAAGGTAATACTTCCCCCGTAACAAGACATGCTTTCATAGAAGATTGGAAATGAAGGACACTGCCTGCATGACAGTGACACTTGTTTACAACTATCACCTGAACTTAAGGAGATAATAACACACACCTACACACACATAACCCATGCCAGCATAGAAAGCAGGCATTAAATGATGATACATACATACATACATACATACATACACACACATACACACACACACACACACACACACACACACACACATACATACATAAACGCACACAACAGGCTTCTTTTAGTTTCTACCAACCAAATCCACTCATAAGGCTTTGGTCAGCACAAGATTATAGTAAAGACTCTCACCCTAGATGCCAGACTGTGGAACTGAACCCAAGCCATGTTGTTAGGAAGCCAACTTCTTACCACACAGCCATGCCTGCGCTGAAGAGGTATGGAGTGAAAAAAAACGGCAAATCGGTTGGGTCAGATTCCCTGCAGACCATCATTCCATCACCATAATTTTGTTTGTCTGAAGACTTCAAACTGATAACTTCTTTAAAAAAATTTTCTAAACTATTAAACTTCTCTTTAGAGATTTTAAACATTTGTACTGTGAAATATTGAGATCAATATGAACACCTACACTCCTGCTGCCAAAATTTGTGGCTCCATGCCCATGACAGAAATCAATATTTTACAAGTTCCAACTCCAAAGATGAAGTTAATTGTCCGAAAAATTATAATCGTATTAACGATAACTCATCTCAGACATTTAAACATTTAATTAGGACAAGTTTTATTCAAAAATAGCAAGTTTTACTCTAAACAGTAAGTCACTGGCATGGTTTTGTGATTTCTATTAAAGTGAAACAAGAGACCCCAAGGGAGGTCAGAGCATCGTTCTTTCATTCTTAAGCATCTTCTGTTTTTTACTTGTTTCACTCATTGGACTGTGGCCATACTGGGGCACCACCTTGTAGAGTTTTAGCTAAACAAACCAACCCCAGAACTTATTAGTTTTTCTTAAATATGGTACATATCCTGTCAGTTTCTTTTGCCAAACTGCTAAGTCATGGGGATGTAAACAAACTAACAATGGCTGTCAAGCAGTACTGGAGGACAAACACACACACACACACACGACAGGCTTCCACAGTTTCCATCTACCAAATTCATTCATAAGGCATTATTTGGCCAAGGTGCTGTGCAGTGGAGTTGAACCCAAAACCATGTAGTTGCAAAGCAAGCTTCTTAACTACACAGCCATAGAGGATAGATTTTTTTTTTAATTTATTATTTTTCACCTGCTGGGTCTAGAGGAAGGAAGCAGTCCCCGTAACCTTGTCAGGCACTCTGACACCATTGCACTCAATGCTGTTAATGTTCTGTTACACTTTACCTGATGCCTACCTGGAATACGGATGCTTCAATTATGCACACAGTGCCACTAAATGAATTATTTCTTTGAAAGTGTCTAAAACACTTCCAGAACTAAATACAATGGCAGCTTCACAGAGTGGTTTGGTAATGACCGAATTCTGTCAACATTGATTTCATGAAATGTCTGCAATTAAACAGAGCAGTAATCATCAGCAATTAATTTGCTGGAAGTTAATGAAGATATCTTACACCTATAACAACAGATATAAATTTATTCATATCGACACTTCCTTTCAACTTTCTATTTAACTATTAGCATACTAGGCAAGAAGGGGAGGGTGAATATAATTTTGGTCAGTTCCGTTGGGTCTACTTATTGCATAAAACAGCCAAAGTCCACAAGTGGATGAGGGAATCTATACACAATCACTTAACCCGGCTTGCTAAATCTTGTCAATTCTCCTTCAACTCACACCTTATAGCCATTAACTCTTTTGAAACCAAACAGCCTGAGGTTACCCTGGTTCTAAGCTACAAGTAATCTAAATTAAAACCATCATCAAAATTTCATGTTAATTTCTATTCCAAACACCAGCTTAATAATGACAAAGTTGTTTTACCAAATTCTTCATTACTTTTACAGTTAATTGAAACCAAAGCAGTGTATTTCAACACAAATATGGTAACTAAAAGGTTAAAGTAATCTGAATTGAAATCATTCATTTCATGTTAATTTATGTTTCAAACAAAAGCTTTATATAATGACAAAGTTATTTTTACTAAGTTCTTTGTTTGTTTTTTTTTTCTTTTATAATTAACTGAAACAAACGCAATTTAATTCAACGTGACACAGAATGACAAGGCTGACCCTTTGAATTACAGGTACAAATCATTTTTGCCAGCTGAGTGAACTGGAACAATGTGAAATAAAAATGTTTTGCTCCAGGACACAACAGGCCACTGGGAATCGAACTCACGACCCTTATGATCGTGAACCAAATATCGTAACCACTAAACCATGCACCATTACACTGGATACTATACCAGTATTATAAAATACCAACAGAGAAGAAGTGATATAGGCATATAACAAAAAAGGGCTCAGAGCATGAAAAAGGGTTGAATAATCATAGCTTCTGTCAGTCTCATTTAGGAATCTAGCAAAAAAGTGTTATGTTGGTTACTGCTGATACAGCCTTATGAAGGGGGTGCCCAAGGACTCTACTCCAACGACCCTCCCAGAAATAGTGGGCAGGGAATACACGGGTAGAAAGGTGTAACAATGAGGAATATTTCACTTATTTCTAGTAAGTCAAGCAACCGCATAGTGTGTCTATTGTTGACCTGCAATGTTAATGGTGAATGTGTTGGCAGTGACATATTTTAACTGAAATACCTTAGCACAGATATTTTATAGTTCTAAACAACAAGATAATAAATTTTCTGCATTTAACTGAAAGGTGGTGGGTGGGGTGGGGGTGCAGGATCACTAACAGCGCTATCTATCCAAGAGTTATAACAGAACCAAAAAAAAAAAAAAAGAGAGAGAGAGAGAGGAAAAGAAATGCAAAAAGAAAGGAAGAAAAGACAAAATCAATGAAATCATTCAAGATGTACTTGAAAATTTTGTTTCATTGATACAATTCCTGGAACTTGTAGAGATCTAAATGGTGGTGGTGGTGGTGGTGGCAGTGACGATGATGATGTCATAGGAGAAGAGGAGGGAGTGGGGGAATAAATTGAAAAAAGTAGCTTAAGTTACATGACCTACAACTCCATCATCATCATCATCATCATCATCGTCGTCATCATCATCATCACGTGTGTTTCAGGCGGAAACTAGATTGACTACTAAATGTAAAATTATGAAAAGAAAGACACACGTATACACACATACATACATACATACATACATATATATATATACACACACACACACACACACACATGAGAGAGAGACAGGTAGACAGAAAAACGCAGACAGGTAAGATAAACATGAATCTGTAAGACAAAGAGACAGGTAGACAGAAAAACGCAGACAGGTAAGATAAACATGCATCTGTAAGACAAAGAGAAGAAAGTAATCAGGTAGATGTACGTGCAAATGTAAGAAGATGACAACTATATATATATATATATATATATATATATATATATATGTATGTATTATACATGCATACATATATACATACATGTGTGTGTGTTATATAAAAACAGAAAAGCTGCCTTCACGTATAACAGAATACCAACTTATCAAGCTTCCATCAAACACCTGAATTTTTTTTCCCCCTTTTTTTCTCAGCACAGTTCACACCTGTTAGTTATATATAATGTTTACATTTATCACCAGTTTAATAGATGGGGGGGGGCGGAGGGGGGGGGGTGTAAAAAACAAAAACTAAGCACTGGTAGGTGTTACTCAGTAGAAGATTCTAGATGCTAAGTGGTATGTGCCTAGTGGTAGGCAGAGAGCGATTGCACATGCAAATCTAGGGAAGAAGCAAGCAGACCTCCTCAGGATACGCAAATGGAAAAAACTGCTACATAACCTTACATTATATATATATATATATATATATATATATATATATATATATATATATATATATATTATATTATATTATTTGAAGGACACAATACATGTCCTTTAAGTGCTACTAATACTCTTTTACTTGTTTCAGTCATTTGACTGCGGCCATGCTGGAGCACCGCCTTTAGTCGAGAAAATCAACCCCAGGACTTATTCTTTGTAAGCCTAGTACTTATTCTATCGGTCTCTTTTTGCCGAACCGTTAAGGTACGGACACGTAAACACACCAGCATCGGTTGTCAAGCGATGGTGGGAGGACAAACAGACACACACACACACACACATACATATATATATATATACATATATACGACAGGCTTCTTTCAGTTTCCGTCTACCAAATCCACTCACAAGGCTTTGGTCGGCCTGAGGCTATACCACACAGCTACTTACCACACAGCCACTCCTGCGCCTATATATATATATATATATATATATATATATATATATATATATATATATATATATATATATATATATATATATATATATAAAAAGGGCATTAACTGTGTATTAATACCTCACGCTATCGAGGGACTAAATAAGTAAAAAAACTACCAAAAATAAGTAACTTATTTTTGGTAGTTTTTTTACTTATTTAGTCCCTCGATAGCGTGAGGTATTAATACACAGTTAATGCCCTTTTTATATATATTTAAATATATCTATGGAGAAACGATGAATTTTTTCATTACGAAATTTTTTGTTATTTTTTCATTATGAGGTTTTTTCACGCTGACTACTTGATAAATTCTTATAAAGAATTTATCCTATATTATATTATAAATATATATATATATATATATATATATATATATATTATATTATATTATTTGAAGGACACAATACATGTCCTTTAAGTGCTACTAATAGTTTCACATGTTGAGAAATATCTCAAACGTGTGTGTGTGTGTGTGTGTAGACTTTTATTTTGACATCATTCACTGATTGTAAACAAGCATCATCCTCATACAAGCGATGTTGTTGGCTTCCAGTCTTCCCTGAAAACATGTCTGGCCTTGGGGGAAATATTACTTTGTTTGGAAACAAAGTGTAGGTTGGCAACAGGAATGGCACCCAGCCATAGTTAAAATTGCCTCCACAAATTCTGTCTGACTCATGCAAACATGGAAAAGTGGAAGTTAAAACCAACAACGATAATGTTGATAACAAGAGCTGACAACATCCACCAAAGGGATTGCTTGCTACCGTTCAAATTCAGAACCACGGTTTGAGAATAGTGCACTGTCCTAATGTGCTGCACCCAACTGCAGAAACCAATGCAGAGCTGTTTCTTTCTTTCCTTCTTTCTTCCTCTTCCATAAGTCTCTGTAGCCCTACAATAAGGTCATGTGTACTGTCCTTCCTCTCTTTTGACTAAGTTGTGAGCAATTTTAAAAACAAACAAACAAACTCACTGTTAACAACAACAAACGGTGACTTATCAACGTTGGCCTGGCCTGCCGCTACGAAAAGAGATTCACCTCTGCTGAAATGCGTTCACCTTTTATCAAGTTAATGTCGAGAAGATAAAGAAATAGTAAAAAAAAAAAATAATAAACTGAACAAAAGGATAGTCTTAAAAACTCAAGAAAACTGTGAAATTATATATGTATATGTATATATATAAATATATATATATATAAGATATATATATATATGAGATATATATATATATGAGATATATATATATATGAGATATATATATATATATATATATGAAAGGGAGAGATGATAAATAAGTAATGGAGTCTTTTGAAAATTATCACCTACACTTTGTACCTAATAACCTTTGAACTCAGCTGGGAACAAAATAATATAGCTTATTGCTTCAGAGCACCTTCTTTCTTATATATCATCATCATCGTCGTCATTTTTAGTGTCCACTTTTCTACGCTGACATGGGTCGAATAAAATTTGTTGAGTTAGATTTTCCTACAGCTGGACGCCCTTCCAGTCACCAACCCTCACCTGTTTCTGGAGTAAGGTAAATAATTCCCCCCTAACCAGATACGTTTGCACGGAAGATTGGAAATGAAGAACCAGTCGCATGACAGTGGCACAACTATCACAAGATGCCATGGCAAAGAGACAGTAACACACAAACACACATATATATATATATATATGTATATATATTCTTTTACTTGTTTCAGTCATTTGACTGCGGTCATGCTGGAGCACTGCCTAGAAGGGTTTTTAGTCGAACAAATCAAACCCAGGCCTTCTTTTTTTAAAACCTAGTAATTATTTTGCCAAGTTGCTAAGATACGGGGACATAAACACACCAACGCCACAGGTCAAAGATAGAAAGACACACACAAGTAAATATATACATACATATATATATATATATATATATATATATATATACATACACACACGCACACATACATATATATATATATATATATATATATATATATATATACGACAGGCTTCTTTCAGTTTCCATCTAACCAATTCACTCACAAGGCTTCAGTCGGCCTCAGGCTATACTAGAAAACATTTGCCCAAGGTGCCACACGGTAGGACTGACCTGGTACCATGTGGTAGGGAAGCAAGCTTTTTACCACACAAGCACGCCTGCACCTATATATATATATATATATATATATATATATATATATATAGGGGGAAAATATATATATATATATATATATATATATATATATATATATATATATATATATATATATATATATACACACACACAGGCACATGATAAGCTTGTCTCAGTTTCTATCTACCAAATCGACTCACGAAGCTTGGGTTGACCCAAGGCTACAGTAGAAGACACTCGCCCAAGATGTCGCACGGTGGGACTGAACCTGGAACCATGTAGTCGAGAAGCAAACTCCTTACCACATAGTCACATCGATGCCTACAACCACCACATGTGTGGTTGTTAAATCAGAGGGATAAGATAGTGTCAGAGTATTGGGGGGGAGGAAAGGTTAGGGGGTTAAGCTTGACTGAAGTGAACTACGGATGTATATAAAGATGTCAGTGAATCACCTGCAGACTTGTGACAGCAAATGCCACTGCTACCACAAACCTAAAAGCACTCTTAAGTCTAACCTACCCTCATAAACTTAGGGCACTTACAGGAAATGAGCCTCAGTGATAAACAAAGCCAAATATATTACGAGTAGCAGGTGGCAGAGACCCAGATTTCTGAGATGGAAATTCATCACAAAAACATTCACAGTATATATATATATATAACGGAGATGCACTTGCATAGCAAGTGACCTGATCTGAGATTGTGTGCTGGAACGAAAACAATTGCAGCGTGGAAGGTGTTTATAAGCCATTTAAAATAACACACAAAATCCGTTAGATTCACTTCAACATTTAAATTTAATTTGTCAAAATATTTTCGTCGCTTTGAGACCGCGACCTGTTCACTGACAAAATTCTGTGCTGCACAGAATTTTGTGCTGCACAGAATTTTGTCAGTGAACAGGTCGCGGTCTCAAAGCGACGAAAATATTTTGACAAATTAAATTTAAATGTTGAAGTGAATCTAACGGATTTTGTGTGTTATTTTAAATGGCTTATAAACACCTTCCACGCTGCAATTGTTTATATATATATATATATATATATATATATATATATATACATATATGTATGTATGTATGTTTATTTTTTTATTGCCCACAGGGGGCTAAACATAGAGGGGACAAACAAGGACACACAAAGGGACTAAGTTGAGTACATCAACCCCAGTGTGTAACTGGTACTTATTTAATCGACCCTGAAAGGATGAAAAGCAAGGTCGACCTCGGCAGAATTTGAACCCAGAATGTAGTGACAGGCGAAATACCACTAAGCATCTTGCCCGGTGTGCTAACGATTCTGCCAGCTCACCACCCTAGAGTGTGTGTGTGTGTGTGTGTGTGTGTGTGTGTGTGTGTGTGTGTGTGTGTGTGTATATCATCATCATCATCATCATCATCATCATCGTTTAACGATCTCGCACGAAAGATATCATGTGTCGCCCGCACATGAGCCAGTCCGGGGGCACTGGCAAACGATCCCGCACAAGGTCTACTGAATCAACTAAAGACTTTCTTATTATGTGGTTGCTTGGTAAGTATTACATTAGACAGAATAATCCTAATGCTAAAGGGTTAATAATGACAAAGTTATTCTGTTAACCCCATTATTTTCAAAATTAATAGAGACTGCATTCAAATGGAAATATGGTGACAAAACAGTTAAAGAAAGAAAGGCGATGTTAGGCAGGACGGCCCTCGTGGCCAGAATGCCTTTCATTGTAAGTCTGCTCAGTTAGGTTTAACTTGGCGATAAACGATGACAGGTCAAACAAGACATGTATTTATGTTTGCTGGAGGTGTGTCGATTGGTCCTGTTAAACAGTGCAGCAGTCTACTGTAAGAAAGTGAGGAAGTTGTATGCAGTTCAATAAACATAATGGGATGGACATACCATGTTGGTTGGGGTGAGAAGTAAAGGATGCTCTTAACCGCTTGACATATCTTTATGAAACATGATAGAAATTCGGTTAATGGGGCAATTTTGTAAATGAACACGCAAGTGTAGTATTATGTAATGGTGAGTGGCAGCATGGTTGTGTCGATAAGGAAACTTGTTTTGCTACCATGTGGTTCTGGGTTCAATGCAAAACATCATGTAAACAATATCTACCAAATCCTGGGCTTGATCAAAAATATCCTGAGAGCTGAATTTGGACATTGGTAGATGGAAACTGTGCAGAAGCCAGTCATGTGTGTGTGTGTGTGTGCTTGTACACAAATTCTTTCAAATGCTCAGAAAGTACCCAAGAAATAGCCGATAGCTTTTGTTACCTAGGTGACCCAATTAACAGAGGAAGTACTGGAGGGAGATCGTTTTCGACACATATACATATATATATTATCATCATCGTTTAACCTACAAGATATTCCATGATTAATTCAAAACAATGTGAATTAAGTAAGCATTGCATTTGAGAGAGGAACCTGAATATCCAACCCAAAATATTCTACCTCTTTCATGTTCAAACTGGCCAGATTTGGCCTTTCGCACTTACCTTACAATGTCATTGTAAGAATAAGCAATCGGATCATTGAAATCTCAAAGCTACATGATCATATAAAAAGAAATACAAATAAATAGGGATTACATTTGGCAGAATAATCTGAATGCTAAAGGGTTAAACCCTGAAACCATGTGGTTGAGAAGGCAAACTTCTCAACCAGACACACACACACACTGTATTCATGTGTTGACTAGCAGTGAAATATAGGCCATGACTGGTTTACTTACTTACCAGCTACTTTCCATGTATGGCTGGCTAACTGACAATTTTAGAGCCACTAATTATTAAAGTGTATAAATAAGGGGATTAGATTTCTCCCTACATTGTTGTTGTTCATCATCGTAGTCTTTTCCTTCCTCTTCTAAACAAAGAAAAAAAACACAGAAGCTCTTTCAACGCTAACCAACTGGCAACTCATACTATTTTCCTTCTTCAAAATCACCCACCTCACCTGTCACCTTTGACAGTATCAGTAAACACTGTACATAAACTACTTATCTATATTATTTATGTACACACACACACACACACACACATTATACATACATTATATATACATATATATACATATATAAAATGTATCTATGTGTGTATTTACTTATCTAGCCTTTTCAGCAGACGAGAATCTAGTTGGCTAAAAGGTGTGTGCTACTTGGTAAAGTGAAAAGGTGAGATAGATGATGGGAAGCTGATCTATGTTATGTTGTGTTTGTCTTTCTGTAAAACGAAGCTTCTACTATTTGTATCCCCAACAGACACACACAGGTAGATCTGAACTCAATCAAAACAAAATTGAAAAAGAAAAAGATATAAGGGGAAGTCATAAATCCACATAAATATATTTTTCTTTCCTTTTTTTTTTAATTTTATTTTTCCTTTTCCATCAGATGCTAATTTCAAGATACAATAAATAACTTCTTTTATATTTTTATTCTTATTTCCAAACACAGTAACCTTCATTTATATAGAAAAACCATTTTATTATTTTTATCTTGTATATCTTTTTTAGACACAGGTATGGCCACGTGGTAAGAAGTTTGCTTCCTAACCACATGGTTTTAGGTTCAGTCTCACTGTGTGGCACCTTGAGCAAGTGTTTTCAACAACGGCCCTGGGCTGACCAAAGCCTTGTGATGGATTCGGAGGATGGCATTATGAGCAAGTGTCTTCTACTATAGTCCTAGACCGACATCAATGCCTTATGAGTGAATTTCACAGAAGGAAACTGTGTGGAAGCCCTGTGTGCAGACATATGTAATATATTCATGTGTGCCTTTATGTTGGTTCCCCCACCATTACTTGACAACTAGTTGGTTTGTTTACGTCCCCGTTAACTTAGCAGTTCAGCAAAAGGGACCAACAGAATAAGTAACAGACTTCAGGAGCAAAATATATAACCTGGGGTTGAAATGTCCAACTAAACCTTTCAATGCTGTGGCTCCAATATGGCCACAGTGCAACAACCGAAATGAGCAAGAAGGTAAAATAGCATTTCTAAACGAGTTGATTTTAATGTTATGGTAGAGGCAATAACACAAAATTTTTTTAATTCTTAAAAATTTGTATTCATTGGACTATGATGAACCAAACAGAAAAAAAAAATTTTTACTTCGGGTTTTTTTTTTTTTCTTATGGAAACAAAACTAAAATGGTGAATTTTTGCTCAGTTCCATATTTGATTGAATCCCAAAGAAATTATGGCCTTCATTACATTCGCTTCATTAACTCTCATCTAATGCATGAGATCACCGCTGATAGGAATATTCTACACTAATTATAATTGTAATTAGTACAGTGGTGTGACGAACTACTTTATTCATACGAATGAGTTGTAGCAAGTATTATTTTTCTCCTACAAATTGCAAGTTGTAATCGAAATGAAAGGCTTGTATGGCAGGTAATATCTTCAAAATATGCATGAGCATGAACAGGTTGGATTCAAAGCTCCTTGTTTATCTCACTGGTTCTATGGGAAGACATAAATGGCACAACTTCACACCACATATCCAATGAAAATTTGAAACATCATGGGGATAGCTGTGTGGTTAAGAAGCTTGCTTTGCAATCAAGTGGTTTTGGGTTCAGTCCCAACAGGCAGCACCTTGGGCGAGTGTTCTCTGCTACAGACAGCCCTGGGCAGACCAAAGCGTTATGAGTGGATTTGGTAGGCAGAAACTGCGAGAAGCTCGTCATAAAGGCACAAACATGGCAACATGGTAAGAAGTTTGCTTCCCAGCCACATAGTTCTAAGTTCAATTCCAATATGTGGCACTTTGGGCAAGTGTCTTCTACTTGGTGCTTTTACACAGCACTAGCACAGGTGTGTTTATGTGGCACCAGTACAGGTGCTTTTTAATGTAGCACCGGCACTCACAGCAAATCACCAGGAGTGCCAGTCCCATCTTCTCCTCTGAGGTCCAATATCTTAAGATTCTTTCTCACCACTTCGTCCATGTCTTCCTGGGTCTACCCCTTCCACATGTTCCCTTCACAATCAGAGATCAGCACCTCTTGATGCAGCTGTCCCCATCCATACACATCACATGACCATACCAGTCTTCTCTCTTGCAAACTACACCTGATGCCTCACAGACCCAGTTTTCCTCTCAAATCACTAACACTTTGTCATATACGCACACTGACATTACCCAGCCAGAGAAGCTTACTGGCTTCATTTCTTTCAAGCCTTCGCATATCCTCAGTAGTCACAGCCCATGTCTCACTGCCATGTAGCATAGCTGTACACACACAGACATCATACAATCTGCTTTTCACTCTGAGGGAGAGGCCCTTTGTTACTAACAGAGGTGTAGTTCTCTGAACTTTGCCCAGCCTATTCTTACTCTAGCAGCTATGCTTTTGGAACACCCTCCACCCACTACTAACTTGGTCACCTAACTAACAGAAACTGTCTACTACTTCTAAGGATCTCCACTGACATTTGAGGGAAGTCTGTTTTTTTTGTACATTCCTGGTGTTTAATGTACATGTACATCTGCAACATGTAAAGACTATTTTCTGTTAGTCTTCCATTGACACCATTGCACCTCTTATCTGTTAAGAGAAATAATTGACAAAGACAGGAGAAAAAATATGAAGTATTTCTGAAATGGGTTTGCACCTGTGAGTAAAGTAGGTTTGTTTGTGTGTGTGTGTGTGTGTGTGTGTGTGAAAGTAGGTCTGTGTGTAACAAACATAAGAGAAGCAAAATAGGTGTGGAAAACATGCACGTGTGAAAGTAGATTTATATGCACGTGTGAAGTAGGTTTATGCTTGGGACCTGAAAAGCAGTTTGTGTGTGTGAAAGCTAAGTTTATGTACATTGGATTTTTTGGGGGGATTTTTTAAAATTTATCAAGGCAGTGACCCAGTATGGTTGCAGTCTAATGACGGAAACAAGAAGATAAAAGATTACTGGGTTTAGAGGCACAGATAGTGTCCATAGCTTTTGCAGGCTCTCCAGGACCTATGAGACCAATATCATAAACATTCCTCTTGAACCTTTATAAGGCAACACCTGCAGAAAAGCAAGGAGGGATTTCCAGAGGGATGAAGTTCTGGGAAGGAAGTGACTAGTGTGGTCCCTAGGAGGTTAGACACAACAGGGACTACAAGAGAGAGGAGGTGTGTGTGTGTATATTAGCATATTTTAATGTAAAGAGAAAAAAAAAAGTTGAGGGTGAAGTGTAGTTTGGGTTGAGCATGCATGTGTGAATGAATCGACTGTCAGGCCTGACCTGGAGCAAAACCACAACATTAAGATGTAATGGCCACAATTAAAACAAATGTCAAGCAAGCAATGAAATTTAACCCAAACCCCAATGACATATGCATGTTATAGTTGCATTGAACATGTAAGTTAATCCTAATCTATTTTCTCAGGTAACATCATATTAAATAACTGCTCAAGCAGAGATTACGGCATTGTTAATTGACAACAACAACCACAACACCTAGATACCTGTCAATTCCGTATTTCGCCTGTTAGATAAGGGCTGGGGGAAACGGGAAAAAGATTAAATTCTTCATGCAGAAGAATACTGCAGACTGCCACAAATGTAGGACTCTTCAAGCCAAGACGTTATCTACCTGGGTCCTTATTGCAGCTCTTTACCACCCTTGAATGAAAGCTGGGAAAAAATTACAAATTCCTGTACACACCTGCCAATATTTTACAATCGCTAGATGACAGCATATAAGCTGACATGGTGGTGTACCGGACTAGATGTAGATTATCTCCCACTCAATGTTCTGAGTTCAAATCCCACTAATCCTCAGTTTTGTATTCTATCCCTCTAAGATCAATAACAATACCAGTAATTCATATTAGCAACAGAGGCAGTATTAATACCGAGAGATAATCTTTATCCCCACTTAAACATGGAGGTTGTGTTAGAACAAACTATACTGCAGGAGATAGCATGAGAGAACCTCTCATACTGGCTTTTGGTGCAAAATGCACTCTCATTTACATCAATAACAGAGAGATAAATCCTCAGCACCAAGACCAACCACCAGTACTGTATTAGATGACATGGTTGATGTTTCAGACTAGATGTAGTTTTTTTTTTTTACCCCATTCAACATTCTGAGTTCAGATCCAGGTACTGTCAGCTTCTCTTTCCATTCCTCTGGAATCAATAACAATACCAGTCATATACGAAGAAGGTTAAATTGACCTGGGCCAGTAATCATTATCATTGTTTTAGCATCCATTTTTCCATGTTTGCACGGGTCAGACAGAATTCATTGGGGCAGGTTTTTCTATGGCCAAATGCCTTTCCCATTACCAACTCTTACCTGTTTCCAAGCAACGTAATATTTCCTCATGTCTGGACAGGTTTTCATGGAAGATTAGAGCCTTACAAAAAATGACGGTATCTTCTGTCAAAATAAAAAGTCAATGATTGCTGCCTATGTCATGGCTTCATGATTAAATAAGAAGCTCATTTGGCAAGTACATAGTTCTGGGTCCAGTCTCATAATGCAACATCCTGGGCAAGTGGCTTCTACTATAGCTCAGGGCTGATCAATGCCTTGCAAGTGAATTCAGTACATGAAAACAAGTGTGTGTGTGTGTGTGTGTGTGTGTGTGTGTGCACATGTGTGTCTGGTTGTCCCCCACTACATTGCTTCACAACCAATGTTGGTTTGTTTACATCCCCATAACTTATCATTTTGACCTAAGAAGCTAACAGAATGAGTACCACCAGACTTTGCAAAAAAAAAAAGAACAAAAAAAACAATACTAGGATCAATTTGTTCCACTAAAACCCTTCAAAGGTGTGCCCCAGCATGGCCGCTATCCAATGATTGAAACAAGTAAAGTGATAAGAGATCTGACAGATTATCATTAAAACACATAGGGAATGTTGCTGACCCTTAGTATTCCAATTGCTGTTCAATCTAAATGTCAAGCTTAAATCTTAAGTATATCTCTCTTTTCTCTCTCTCTCTCTCTCTCTCTCCCTGTTGCTGCTTTAAATCAACTGAGAGTACAGCATAAGACACAAGAGAAGTGATTGGTTTACAAGTTTGTTTGCTGTGTGTTTTTGTTGGTTATGCTGTTTTTTCTACTCGATTTTATTCTTTTGTATAAAATATAGTTTTGAAAAAATATGATAAAAGATTGAAAGACAACGGATTGCATAATTAGAATTCCAAAAGCTAGAAAATCTTTTTTTAATATTTTTCAATAATGTCACATACATAGCACTAGGTATAAATGTATGCATATGTATATAGATTATATATATATACACACACAAACATACATACATACATATATATATATATATATATATATATATACACAACATAATATACAACACATACATCTCCAGAGACACATAAATACAAGTATACCTACATACACACACATAGATATATCTATACATACACACACATACAGATATATGTATACATACACACACAGATATATGTATATGTACACACACAGATATATGTATATGTACACACACAGATATATGTATATGTACACACACAGATATATGTATATGTACACACACAGATATATGTGTACATACACACCTATACACACAAATGTATACACATGTAGATATATAAATACATATACACAAACACACATGTTTGAATATATATCTGTATGAGTGTGTGTGTGTGTGTGTGTGTGTTTGTGTGTGTGTGTGTGTGGTAGGAGTGACAACGGGTAGGGGGAAGAGGACAAAAATGCATGCATTCCTTTTCCTCTCTGTTACCTGACTGCGTTTCCAATTTCAAATTTCTCCCTGATAACTCAGTGGTGGTGGCAGTGGGAGAAGCGGAGGGGGGGAACCCAACAGTGACAGACAGGGAAGGCCAGAGGAGTAGGCGGGGGGAGGGGGGGTTGCAGCAAAGGAGGAAGAAACATCAGGTAAAAACAAGAAATAATTGAAATAATTGTTAGTCAGTCTACCTTTATTTGACCTATTTTAAAAGACAAGACCTGCTTTACTAACACATTCAAACATGTCGCAGTGCATACTTATTAGAAAAAAAATAAAAAGAATTATGAAAAAATATTTGGAAAAGATTGGACTATTTCTGTACAAATGTTAATACACCTAATGAGGTACTCTTTTACTCTTTTATTTGTTTCAGTCTTTTGACTGCGGCCATGCTGGAGCACCACCTTTAGTCGAGCAAATCGACCCCAGGACTTATTCTTTGTAAGCCTAGTACTTATTCTATCGGCCTCTTTTTGCCAAACCGCTTAAGTGACGGGGACGTAAACACACCAGCATCGGTTGTCAAGCAATGCTAGGGGGACAAACACAGACACACAAACACACACACATACATATATACGACGGGCTTCTTTCAGTTTCCGTCTACCAAATCCACTCACAAGGCTTTGGTCGGCCCAAGGCTATAGTAGAAGACACTTGACCAAGGTGCCACGCAGTGGGACTGAACCCGGAACCATGTGGTTGGTAAGCAAGCTACTTACCACATAGCCACTCCTGCGCCTATATAGGTGTATATATTTAATACATATATCTGTGTGTGTGTGTGTGTGTGTAGAAAAATGAAAAGAAAATGGAGATTTACGATTGACATAATTTATTAACATATATTATAATATAATGTAAATACAAAAATATTATAATCCTACAATTGTTTCGATTCAGACCCAATAATGAATTTATAAGAATTCATGTTTATGGATAAGAATCTCATCAGGAAAATATTTGTGTGTGTGTGTGTGTGTGTGTGTCCCACCACTGCTTGACAGCCAGTGTTGGTTTGCTTACATCCCCATAACTTAGCAATATAAAAACTATACTGGAGTTGATTTGTTGAATTAAACCCTTCAATACAGTGGTGGTGCTCCAGCATGGCTACAGTCCAATGACTGTAACAAGTAAAAACTACAAAAGTATTTACTAATGAAAAGGTTGTCACCATAATGATACCAAAATATCATCACCAGCATCTTCAACAGGAATTCCATCTCAGTGCTATAACGATATATATGATTCCGGTTCTAAGTCATAACAGACAGGTTTTTATCCACAACAGAAGGTTTTGAACAGTGTCTCAATGCCCTAATGATTAGATAACATTTGTAAACGTTTCTTTTCATTGGTTTAAAATTAGGTTTATGCTGCATTCATTTGTAATATTGAGACATCAATGTGTCACAGTTCAATGTCTAAATTGTCAATGTGACTCTGATTTCCATCCCTTCGGGTATATCATAGCCACAGTTGGCCATATATATATACACACACACAGACATATGTGCATACATATACACACACACATATATATATATATATACACATATGCATACACACATACATACACACACATCCACGTGTGTGTTGTGTCAACTGACTACCAACTGACAGACCAGTGATTGATGTCCTGCCACAAGTGCTGTGATTGTGTGTGTGTGTGTGTGTATGGCTGTCACTGTCAGCAGTGGAAGTAGCCAGTAATTCCTAAACATACTTTAGCATGGAGCGCATTCCAAAGTCATGGGACACATTTACATAATATTTTGCAGACAATCCAGCTCTTTTTTCCACCTAAATTTTAATAAAACATTAAATGCAACGAGAACTGTTTCAGACAGAGAATATAGTTATATAGGCATAGCCATGTGGTTAAGGAGCTCAGCTTACAACTACATGATTTGGGGTTTAATCCCATTACACAGCTCCTTGGACAAGTGACTTCTACTCTAGCCCCAGGTTATCCCAGGTTGTGTGTGCGTCTTTGAGCTTGTTCCCCACCATATATGGTGTGTCTTTGATCACTTCATAGCTATAGTAGAAGACACTCGTACAGTACCTTGGGTTGAGTAATGTCTTGTGAATGAATGTGGCAGATGAAAAATGTGTGGAAGCCCATCATGTGTGTGTGTGCCTTAGTGTTTGTCCTCCACTGCTTCACAAACTGGTGTTGATTTGTTTTCATCCCCATAACTTAGCAGGTCAGCAAAAGAAACTGATAGAATAAGTACCAGACTTAAAAGATAAGAACTGGGTTGATTTATTTGACTAAACCCTTCAGAGTGGTGCCCCAGCATGGCCACAATCCAAAGAATGTAACAACATCGCATAGAAGTATCACCATGTATCTCCCTGCTGCCACCCCGCCCAATTTCCATCACTGGCAATGCTTTTGTTGTTGTTGGCACTCCGTCGCTTATGACGTCGAGGGTTCCAGTTGATCCGATCAATGGAACAGCCTGCTCGTGAAATTAACGTGCAAGTGGCTGAGCACTCCACAGACACGTGTACCCTTAACGTAGTTCTCGGGGGATATTCAGCGTGACACAGAGTGTGACAAGGCTGGTCCCTTTGAATTACAGGCACAACAGAAACAGGAAGAAAGAGTGAGAGAAAGTTGTGGTGAAAGAGTACAGCAGGGTTTGCCACCATCCCCCTGCCGGAGCCTCGTGGAGCTTTAGGTGTTTTCGCTCAATAAACACTCAAAACGCCCGGTCTGGGAATCGAAACCGCGATCCTATGACCACGAGTCCGCTGCCCTAACCACTGGGCCATTGCGCCTTCACAGTGGCAATGCTTTACATAAGCAAAAATTAAATCATGACACCTCCATATAATTTGGTTCATGAGTTATTCTATCAACAAGACGATGATGAATGATAATGTGAATTCCCGTGGGACTGCAACTCAGAATTGCAGAGGGAGAAGAAGAAGAAGAAGAAGAAAAAAAGAACAACAAACACCATACAGAGTTATTTAATCGGAGTCTTTAGCAATCTCTGTCATTCCATCACTTTTTTAGGTGTGTAAGACGATAACGACAAAACGAAACGTAACAAAAGTGATGATTATTACCAGAGCAATCAAAGTTCCTTTCAACACTAAAACTGTTTTAAACGGACACGTTTTTAAAGAAGAACCATTGCAGGAAACAGTGTCAGGATGATAATGTTTAGAAACCGCTAAAATAGCTATTAAAGTGATTGTAGGTTCATGTTCCTATTGAAGCAATAGCCAAATACTAGCTCGTCGGCTTATACTATCACTGTAGGAGGGCTTGATATCGGAAACCCGGCTGCACCACAGGCATCCAAACACACAATAAATATTTCGAACAATTAGCAAATAACCTGCCAGCCAAATAATCACTTAAAAGACACTTTGCACATACATAAAAATATATTTCAACTCGCTATTTAAATTACATAGGCGTGTACGCGACTGTGTGCATATATATATATGTGTGTGTGTGTTTGTAAATAAAGATATGCACATACATACATATGCACTAAAGCCATGTCTTAATTTAAATATATATTTGTACATATACATGTATAGGTATGTATGTATGTACATACAGAAGTTAGTAAGTGCACCTGTCATGTCTTTAGTAATAAATATGTATACATGCATGTATATATGTGACAATATATATATATATATATATATATATATATATATATATATATACTATGGACATGACTTAGGTGCATTTTAGTATATAATATATATAGCGACATGACTTTGGGGCATTTTTTATCATTTCCCATCAATAGTTTCCTTCTATACAAGCTGTACTAAACCTATAAAACATTAAATCATTAATCAGACTTGCTCTTTTTCAAGACATGTTTACTGTGGTGTGGTTATTTACTCAATGATACAGTTAAAACAAATAATCGTTTCGAAAACACACAGAGCACTGGTCAAGCACTAAATCCCAGTCAGTGAGTGGGCAGGCTTGTAAGAACGTCAGACCAGTTGCCTTGCAGTATTTGCTCCAGCTCTTTGCAGTCTGAGTTCAAATCTCACCTTGGCTAACACCAAATTAAATGTTTTCGTCTTTTCTTTTCTACAACATACAAAAAAAAAGGCATCCAAATTGAGAGAAATTTGGTTGCTATTTCTAGCACACCAAGAGACCACAGAGACTCACCTGTCGGTACACAAATATACATATGTAGGCAAAGGCATAGCTGTGTGATAAGAAGCTTGCTTCCCAGCCACATGGTTTCGGGTTCAGTCCTACTCCGTGGCACCTTGGGCAAGTTTCTTCTACTATGGCCTTGGGCTGACCAAAGCCTTGCAAATGGATTTGGTAGATGGAAACTGAAAGAGGCCCATCATATATTTATATATATGTGTGTGTGTGTGTGTGTGTGTGTGTGTGTGCATGTAATTGTATGTGTATGTGTCTGCGTTTGAGTGTGTCTGTGTTTATCCCCGCCACCATCGCTGGACAACTGATGCTGGTGTGTTTATGTCCCCATAACTTAGTGGTTCAGCAAAAGAGACCGATAGAATAAGTACTAAGCTTACAAAGAACAAGTCCTAGGGTCCGAATTCTTCAACTAAAACCCTTCACGGCGGTGCTCCAGCATGGCCGCAGTAAACTGACTGAAACAAGAATAAAAGAACGTGTGTGTTAGAGCATTGAGAGCAGTCATGTGGGCTCACACATTCATTTACAGTTGTGTGAGGCTTCTTGTCAGATGAGACCCAACTGACATTATTAGATATAATTACAGTGTTCTGATTTTTTTTTCCTTCTCTTATGCAAGTATTAGATATCCTGTGAGTCGCAGTTATTTTTCTAATTACAGAGGTGTTACATTTGATGTTAGTAATTCTGCTGTTATTTACACGAAAGGAGCTGCCCTAGATTTGGTACAAGACATTTTGTCGAAAATAAATATAAGGTGCAGGCATAGCTGTATAGTAAAGAAGTTTGCTTCACAAACCACATGGTTTTTCGATTCAGTCTCATTGCATTGGTACCTTGGGTAAGCATTTTTTTACTAAAACCCCCAAGCCAATCAAAGTCCTGTAAACGAATTTGCGAAATAGAAATTGAAATAAGTTCCCCCACCATCACTTGTTTATTGAATACTGACTTCACCTTTCTGGCAAACATTATACAACGGAAAAGAAAATGATCAAAAGTATGAAAGTCTTACATTATACTTAGATTCACTGTTTGTTAAGTTCCTTGTGTGTAATATATATATATATATATATATATATAATTTCAATAATAATAAATATATATATATGTATATATATACATACATATATATATATATATATATATATTCCGTTTTAGTGGACTTAAAGGCCCAAAAAAGTGTCAGTCATTGGTCTTCCTCCTTAGACAAGTTTAAGAATGAAAAATAATAAATAAGAAGGCCAAACAACTTTCAGTGGGTATGCATTCGATCTGTATGGTAGCCTGTCTTATCAGAACAGTAATTCTGCACGGTGAACAGGTTTTGATAGAACAAGAACAAAAAACAGAAAGGAAAGATATTTAAATTACGAAACACACTTCGGTCTAAATAATCATCAAAGTACCATTAAAATCATGTATTTTTAAGATGCTACATTCCATCCTATTTATACAGATATTAAACCATATGAAACAGCTAGCTCTGAGATAAGTTTACAAGAACAATTCCGGAAAAATTGATTTGACAATTCTCAACAAAACAATGGAAAATATTTCCAAATTGCAAACAAATATACAATAAAAAAGGGAAAATAATAATAATAAAATGGAGATTAAGCCAGTTAAGCAGCAATCACTTAGATTGGATTACACAGTTGCCAAATAATGATGCAATGAATTTATCTAAGTAAATACTTGTTTGTCAGTTAATCCAAACAGGAAGAAACAAAAGAGTTGTACACTTAGTTGTAGCAAATACATCGAAGAGAACAAAACTCAAAGTAAAAATTATACAGAATAGAGGTGTCTTTATTTAATCCTTTTGATGCCAGCCTCTTTCAGACCATCCCCGGTTACATAACACAAACTTCCTGTATTAACACCTCAAACCATCCTTGGTTCTGTGATACAAACGTCTTCTTTAAAAGAGATCTAAATTAACCTTTTCGATACCAACCCGGCTGAAACCGGCTCTGGTTCTTTAGTACAAATGTTTTGTTTTCACAGGTTTTGAATTAAAATCTTCCACCAAACCTTAGTCACAATTTATGTTCCTAACACTAGCTGAATGATAACTAAGTTATTTTACTAAATTTCTGTTATATTTAAAATTAATAGAAAGAAACACAGAGCACCTCAAAATGAATAGGGTAATGAAAGGGTTAAAATCATTCATCAGTTTCAGGAGGCAAGTAACTAACTGATAAATCCATCCAACACAAGCAAATATGAAAAAATAAAAAACCCTGGTTGTGGGGTTAAGAGACCCTCTTTGTAACCATGTGGTTTTGGATACAGTCCCATTGTACAGCATCTTGGCTAGGTATCTTCTACTATAGCCCTGGACATATCAATGCCTTGTGAATGAATCTGTAACATGGAAACTGTGTTGAAGCTTGCCATAAATATAGATAACCTATTGCAGTAGAGATATAAATATATATATCATCATTTAATGTCTGTTTTCCATGCTGGTATGGGTCGGAGGGTTTGACTGAAAACTGGTAAGCTGCACCAGGTTCCAATCTGATTTGGTATGATTTCTATGGCTGGATGTCTATTACTGTAGCACCAGGCCAACCAAAGCCTCATAAGAAGGATTTGGTGGACAGAAACATGTGTGTGCGTGTTTGTTCCCCACCACTGCTTAACAACCGGTGTTGGTTCGTTTACATCCCCATAACTTAGTTCAGCAAAAGAGACAAATTAAGTACCAAACTTAGAAACAAAAATAAGGAGTGGGGTAGATTTATTTGACTAAACCCTTCAGTTTGGTACCCCAGCATGGCTGCAGTCTAAAACTAAAAAAAAAAAAAAGATATTTTAAAATCTACTTTTCCATACTTGAATAAGACAAGGGTAAGTTGAAGCAAAGTTTCTTATGCTTGGGTGCCCTTCCTGTCACCAACACTCTTGTTTCCAAGTAAGCTAATAACCTCCCCAACAAATCTATCAAAATAACAAACAGTCCAAACATGTTTTATAGAGAACAAGAAACAAAAGCTACCATACAGATGAGCCCTTTGTTTACATCAAGCAACATGTCAAGATATGTCAAGGAAACCCTGACGTGCATATGATATGAACTACAAGCGAATGGCCTCATCTGTATGAATAGCTGAGGCTTTTCTTTACATGACATAATGAAATATGAACTCACATATACATAATACTTTGCCAGGAAATGTCAAATGTCACCAGTTGCTGTCCAGTCACAAACAGTGACAGGATTGTGACATGACAATATGTAGCTCAATGTAATTTTGTCAAGCGATGGTGAGGGACAAACACAGACATATAAACATATATATATATACTAGCAGAAATACCCGGCTTTGCCCGAGTTAAAGAGAATAATGAAATCTAAAAACGCTGTCTAGACTACGCAACCCTCAACTGTTAGTAGCTATGATACCATATTTCTACATTAATAACTCTCCAATCCATGCCAGCATGGAACATAGACATTAAGTGGAATGCCAGTCTCTCATCTAGGAGGGCCTTGAAATCAATGTTACCAACTGGGGACTATGTGTGTCGCAGTGATAATAAAAAGACCCAAAGGAGGTCTGCAACGAAATAATTTTACTCAACACTTTGCAAGTGAATCAGTGGAGGCAAAGATGCGTCTCATTTACTTGACAATTTATGCACCACATTGCAGAAATCACAATGTAAGTATATCTGAAAGGGTAGTCTTACACTGTTGTACCGTTGAATTACAAATAATGCTCATCTGTTATGTTCGGGTTAAAATTTCATCAACATCAAAAATATATGAACTTTCATGGGAGTTATGGCCGTTATACATAGAATATAATTTCCAAATTTCATAAAGATCCGTTCAGTACTTTTGACGTAGTTTTTGATAAGAAAACAAATTACTAATGTGTGTGTTTGTGTGCATGTGTTTGTGTGTGATGGGTGTATATATGTATAGATATCTGTATGCATGTATATATATGTGTACATATTACATGTACATCTCTCTCTATATATATACATCTACACATATGTATACATATACATGTATGCATATGGATCTATATCTATATATATATCTATGCATATACGTGTACATATACATGTATATGTATACATATACATCTCTTTCTCTCTCTTTCTCTCTCTCTGAAAGTATCTGTCATTACAGTATCGAAATGTGATTGTTTCAGTTAGTGGAATAACGTGTACATATACATCTATATGTATACATATACATATACATCTCTCTCTCTCTCTCCCCCCCCCCTCTCTCTCTCTTTCTCTCTTTCTCTCTCTGTCTGAAAGTATCTGTCATTACAGTATCGAAATGTGATTGTTTCAGTTAGTAGAATAGTTTCATTTTTAAAGTGAAAGTATTTGACGAGTGTTTTTGTTTCACTTTTGACACGTAATACTTAAATAGTGGAGGAGATATTATGTTGCCGTGGGCTCGAACTCTGCAAGAAGTTAATAATTTTTTTTTACTAAAACACAACTGGAACCCTAAGTAAGGCATGTGTAAAATGTGAATGAAATTGGTTGCGTAGTTCTCGAGTTTTAGGGATTCACACAGACAGACAAACAGACACACACACACACACATTGGTTGGGAAGCAAGCTTTTCACCACACAGCCACGCCTGTGCCTAATATATTACAAATCTATAGGCGCTGGCGCGCGTGTGTGGTAAGAAGTTTTGCTGCCAAACTACATGGTCCCGGGCTGACCAAAGCCTTGTGATAGACGGAAACTGAAAGAAGCTCGTCGTGTGTGTGTGTGTGTCCACCACCGACGTTAGTGTGTATACAAACCCGTAACCTTAGCGGTTCGGCAATAGAGACCGATACAAAGAGTACCACTTAAAAAAATAAATAAGTGCTCGGATCGATTTGTTCGACTAGATTTCTTCAAGGTGGTGCCCCAGCATGACCACATTTCAAATGCACGTAATATACACACGATCACAAGGACCATGGAAAATTAGTTCGTAATGATTTATGTTTAAACGTTTATTGAAACTGAACTAATGGCCCTATTGTCACCCCTTTCTAGTATCAGACAGCAAACGAAAAGGGGGGGATATGAATAAGCCAGCCAAACTTACATTCATATAGCCACATGTGTCTCAGCAAACAAAACGACTGTCTCAGTGTCTCGGTCTAATTTGTTAACTGCTAAAATGTCTTCCATGAGATATAGAGATAGGTAAGAACGTGCGCTGGTGATAATGATGCTGAATTAAGTTTATTGAATGAGATGGTTGTTGCTGCTTCTAATACTGCAGCTACTTCTTTTTCTTCTTCTTCTCTCTCTCTCTCTCTCTCTCTCTCGACATTAACATTTGGGAAGAAGAAAGACGAAGCGAAGAAGAAAGAGGAAAAGAAAAAGGAGGAAGAAATTAGAAGAAAAAATAGACAAAAGCAAGTAAGAAGAAAGACGAAAGGAAGAAGAAAAATAAGAATTAAAAAAAAAGCCGAAGGAGAAAAGAAGACGAAAGCAAGAAGAAACACAAGGAAGAAAAGAAAAAGAAAGAAAATGAAAAAGAAAGAAGGAAAATGATAAAGAAGGAACAGAAAGGAAGAAGAAAGAAAGAAAGAAGACTCGCAAATGAATTGGTTTTACTAATTAAAGTGTTAATTCTTTTTTGTCTTTACGATTTTTTAAACCACAAGGTTTAAAAATATTCTTTTCTACTCCTAAGCACACACGGCCCGATATTTTGGGGGAGGGGGGGGGGCCCAGTCGATTAGTAACTGGTACTTAATTTATCGATAGATGAAAGGTAAAGTCGACCTCGGCGGAATTTGAACTCAGAACGTAAAGACAGACGAAACACCGCTAAGCATTTCGCCCAGAACTATTAATTAAAACACATCGACGGAAACATTCTTTTGTATTACAGAATATGTAACAAGATGATTTAATAAAACTAAATGGTCAGAACGTGTAGCAGGTGGGTTACTTATTATTATTAGTGGCAAATAAAAGAAACCATTTTCGTTATTATTAATTTTAAGACGGTGGTGAGCTAGAATAATCGTTAGCACGACGGACAAAACGCTTAAGCCGTCCGAAATTACCTTCTCAGAACAAATTCCGCCGAGGTCGACTTTGCTTTTCGTCCTTTTGAGGTCGATATAATCGATTAGCCCCCCCCCCCGGAAACTTCAAGCCTTGTGCCTATATTAGAAAGGATTATTATTATTATGAATATTACTACTACTTTACATGTGTTGGGAATGAAATCTGTAGACTCCTTTGAAATAAAAGATTGTAAATTAAGACATAAAAAGCTTATGTGTGCCCCCCCCCCGCCTATCTCGACTTTGTTTCCTCATAACTTTCATAAAAACGAGTTATTTATTATGAAATTTTCCACAAATACTTCTCAGATGGTGTACATTACGATTATATCGGAATTTAATGTTGGAAAAAGAAAAAAATGGTGAGTGCGCACCTGCTGACTCGGTTCACAGAATTCTTTTCAAAATTCCAAGTTTCATTTTGTGGATATAAATGTGATGTGTCAGTACCAATGTGTACGCGACCACCATTTTTTTTTTTTTGCTTTTGCCACAACAAATACCGAAACGATCGTAAACTATACCATCTGAAAGGTTTTTGTGGAAAATTTCATTAAAAACAACCCATTTTTCTGGAAGTTATGAGGAAACAAAGTCAGTCGAAAATTGGGAGGGAGGAACCACATTTGGGTAGGTGTGCCAAAATAATTTTTTATATTGGCGTACGGTCAGAAATTTGTCAAGTACTTTTATTTTACCAACCCATGAGAAAAATAAAAGGCGAAGTTGACGTTGGCCGGATTCGAACCCAGGACGTAAAGAACCGAAATACGCTCAAACGACTCTGCCTAATTTTCTATCTAATAATAACTGTTTTTATTGTTTTTAGTTTAGGCACAAGCTCAGCAATGGTCGATGGGAGAAGCAGTCGACCTCGTCAAGATTTGAACTCGTGACGGAGATAATAACGTGACATCTAAACCTCACGAGTGGTACAGGTAATAATACTAACCACAGTCCCTCCCTTATAAAGACGGGATGGCCATAGTCAGAATGCCTTTGATCAGAGCTCTCTTAGATCAGAGACTAACTCGGATGTTTGATACATCCAACGAAGGAGCATCAACGTGGTCGCTCTACCTGCTTGAAATAGCAACCAAATCTTGAAACCGCACCTCGGAAAAATTACATATCTGTCCTACAATACTCCTTAAAAAGACGGGCCGGTCACACTTGAATGTCTTATCATAGGCTTCAGACGAGGGTTGTTGTTGGCACTCCGTCGCTTATGACGTCGAGGGTTCCAGTTGATCCGATCAACGGAACAGCCTGCGCGTGAAATTAACGTGCAAGTGGCTGAGCACTCCACAGACACGTGTACCCTTAACGTAGTTCTCGGGGATATTCAGCATGACACAGTGTGACAAGGCTGGCCCTTTGAATTACAGGTACAACAGAAACAGGAAGAAAGAGTGAGAGAAAGTTGTGGTGAAAGAGTACAGCAGGCTTCGCCACCATCCCCTGTCGGAGCCTCGTGGAGCTTTGGGCGTTTTCGCTCAATAAACACTTACAACGCCCGGTCTGGGAATCGAAACCGCGATCCTATGACCGCGAGTCCGCTGCCCTAACCACTGGGCCATTGCGCCTCCACTTCAGAAGAGGGTTACCCCTGCAGAACAGGCAAGAAGAAAAAGAACCAGACGGGCATCCCCAGCGTTGCCACAGCCAAAAAATATAATAAAAACTGTAGCGCTTTTACTAAATGGGAGAGGAAAAGAAAAAGAATCTTAAGTAAGTACACGTAAATCACACACACACACACACACACACACACACACATATATATATATATATATATATATATATATATATATACAGGCGCGCGCACACAGAAATAAGGAAGGTATTGAAAAAAAAAGCATTCCAGTCATATTTCGTTTTATGGAGACAGAAAATAGGAGTGATTGGTTTACGAGGAAACAAATTACATTTTCATTTCAACGAAATGTGAAAAATAGTCAATGTTTTCTAAATTTGGCACAAGGCCAGCAATTCTGAGCGGGGGCGGGAGACAAGTTTATTACATCGATCCGAGTTCTTGAGTGGTACTGTTGTTTTTTTGTTTTTTTTTATTCGACCTCGAAAGGATGGAGAGGAAAGTCGAACCTAGAGAACCGGTAGAAATGCTACCAAGCATTTTGTCCGACGCGCTAACGATTCTGCCAGCTCACCACCTAAACAATAATTCTTTCTTTACCGGCAAAAACCCCCAGTGCTCAACTGGTACTTATTTTATCGACCCCGAAAGAATAAAAAGCAAAATCGGCCTCGGCAGTGTTTTGAACTCAGATCGTGAAGAACGGCAAAAAAGAAAAGAAAAAAACATGCCGCTAAGCATTTTGCCCGACGTGGTAACGATTCTGCCATCTCGCCGCCTTCAAAATAACCCTTTCTACTTTAGGCACAAGGCCTGAAATTTTGGATGAAGGGCCCAGTCAATCACATACATCATTCCCTGCTCAACTGGTACTTATTTTATCGATCCTGAAAGGATGCAAGGCAAAGTCGATCCCAGCAGAATTTAAACCCAGAACGTGGAGATGGATGAAATACTGCTAAGCATTTTGTCCGACGCACTAACGATTCGGTAATTTTTCAGATTAACACCCGCACGATCTTCACTAGGGTGTTAGGGTTACGGTTAGGGGCGGAATTCCCTAACCTAAAAACCTTAACCGTAACCCTGACCCTAAAACCCTAATGAAAGATCGTGCGGGTGTTAATCTGAAAAATTACCAACGATTCTACCGTACATAAGGAGTTCCAGAGAAATGAGGGTCGATGTGTTAAAGAAGTAATTATCACACACGAATGAAAGCTAAAAGGAAAGAAAACAACAACCTGGCCTGGTTTTATCTATTTATGTGTTTATTTATTTATAAATCATTTTTCTAAGCGGATGCAAGGTGTGTGCGACATGTCAGGTGGGCCGTTCTTTTGTAAAACATACCTCCGCTTGTATGTGTACACTGCCCACACACACACCCACACATACATACCAACACTGCAAGACGTGTGTGTATCTTACACATGCTTGATTTCATTCATTTGAGAGAGTGAAAGAAAAGAAAAAAGAAGGGGAGAAAAAAAAAAAGGTTAAGGAACGCAGATATAATTGTGCTCCCAACACTCACAAAAGGACAGCGATACAACGTGGCGGTGGGGGAAACTTCATTCAGCGTGGCTGCCCCACCTGTCACAAATAGAAGCCATAAGCTTCCGCAAATCATTAAAAATTTAGTCGAAAAAGACGAGATGGTCAGAAATGGAACGCCTTTGATCATAGGTCCGTATGAGGGCTAAAACACAGCAACAAAGAAAGAGAGTAGGGGGCGTGTTATATCCAAACGTATCTCACAAGTGTATCTTTTAGTTGTTTCTGAGAGGCCATGCTAGAGCCCTATGTATGTATGTGTGTATGTATATATATATATATATATATATATATATATATATATATATATATATGCATGTATGTATATAAATGATACGTTCGATATTCATGTGAATGTGTGTGTGTGTGTGTGAATATTATATATATGTTTCCCAATGACATAGTCCTGGGTTCTGTCCCACTGCATGGGCTGGACAAGTGTCTTTACTATAGCCTCAGGCCAACCAAGGCTTTGTCAGTGAATTCGGTAGACGGAAACTGAAAGAAGCTGGTCGTATATAATACATACACACGTGTGTGATTGTGTCTGTCTCCCATCACCGATTGACAACCGGCGTCAGTGTGTTTACGTACCCGTAACCTAGCGGTTCGGCGAAAAAGACCCGATGAAATAAGTACCAGGTTTTACAAAATAAGTACTGGAGTCGATTCGTTCGACTAAAAAAAATCAAGGCCGTACCCCAGCATGGCCACAGTCCAATGATCGAAACAAGTAAAAGATAACATACACACATATATATATATATATATATATATATATATATATATATATAACACCAACAGAGAGCTATTATAGTATACATACAATCATTGAGACTTCATAAAAATCCCACCTCCCTTCGTTATTAAGATATGTTAGGTATTCCCAGCTTAATTACAGCCTGGACAAACAGATGGTGACTATTAGAGGCTAAATAAAAACCTTGAGGGGAGTAAACGATCGCGTCTCAACATTGTTGAAACTAATACTTACAGAGGAGAATGGGACAAATACTATTTCTGGCTCGGCTTCCTAGAGACTGTTTTGACTTACTTTTAATTAATGGTTAATTAAGTTTTTATTAAGAAGCTGCTTTATTTGAAGAGAGAAAGATGAAGGTGAACTAATCTCGATTTTTGATTTCAAAAGGTTGCTTTTTCTATGACACCCTAATGAAGAGAAATATAAAATATTCATTATGAAATACATACATATATATATATATATATAAACGAAAAACACCTGCTGTTCTGTGTAGCTGTGTATATACGAGTATGTGTGCGCATGTATATATACATGGTTACATATACACGCACAGACATGTGTATACGCATATATATATATATATATATATATATATATATATATATATATATATACATATATACACGCACACACTTGAGTATATAGAGAGGTTTGAAGTAAGCAGGAAATGAAATCTAAGTGGGAAAGAGTAAACGGTGAATAAAAAAAAATAGGGGATTGATCAAAGTTAAATAACCTGACGTATTCTAAAGTAGATAATTAGACAAAATGACTAACAATTAAAAAAAACACACACACACACCACATTCAAAATAGATAAGAAAAGTGAGATGAAAGAATATAGGTTTAATCCATTTGTATGTGTGTGTGTGTATATATATATATATATATATATATATATATATATATATATATATATATATATATATATATATATATATATGAGAGAGAGAGAGAGAAAGAAAAGCGAAAGATCTACACTTTCATCACAATACTACACGGTGGTGCACCAGCATGACCGCAGCCACTTGGCTGAAACACATAAATAAATAAATCATATAATATATATGCATGACCGGCTACAAAAAGAAAGTCACATGTTCTTCTTGTCACATCCCACATTAAATAGTAAATAATAATAATAAATAGGCACAAGGGCTGAAATTGGGGTAATGAGAGGGTGTGGATTACATCGGTTGCCAGCCCTCAACTGGTATTTTGTAGACTATGGGAGAATCGAAGGCAAAATCGACCTCGACAGAATTTGAACTCAGAATGTAAAGACGGACGAAAGAAATATTGCTAAGCATTTAAAATGAACAATTGTGTAAGCCTGAGAATCATACTGTGTCCGACGAGATGGTCACGGTCGGTATGCGATTCATAGTAGGCTTGGGCTTTCTCCTCGAAATAAGCATACATATACATACATATATGGCCGGTTTTATTTCGTGTATTTTACAGTTCGCTTACAAAACGGTTTGGAAATTAGGCTGTCATCGCCAAACACACAGAAGGAAGAAATGTGACTGAATCTTGGAGAGAGAGAGCTGTCACATGACTGGCTGGAATGGCTACACCTCAACAGAGAAAAGACACCACAGAGCATTTTCGGGTTGCCATGCAGGCGTCATTCGTTGATTTCGTTCATAAAACAACACACAACCAGCTACCAAATACCCCTTGTGTAGATATAGATATAGAGAAAGACAGAGAGGTCGAATAGACACCATATATATATATATACTTGCTAACATGCACGTGTATGTATGTGTGTCTCTCTCTTACTGTGTATTTGCATAGGAGATAAAAAATATTGGTATAATATATATATATATATATATATATATATATATACATACATACACACACACACATACATACATACATACACGCTCATACACGGGTTAAATAGCGAGCATACATCTGTTTCGCTATACACTTGCTAACATGCACGTGTATGTGTGTGTGTGTGTCTCTCTCTCTCTCTTACTGTGTATTAGTATAGGAGATAAAAAATATTGGTATATAATATATACACACACACATACATACATACACGCTCATACACGGGTTAAATAGCGAGCATACATCTATGTTTCGATATACACTTGCTAACATGCATGTAGGTGTGTCTGTTTGTGTGTGTATTCATTCGTATGGAAGGTATTAAAAAAAAAATTGGTCTTAGATAGATCCCGGGGGAAATCACAATATATAAAAAAAAAATTAAAGGAAAAGAAAACGGAATGTGTCTTTATTACAGATCGATTCCTTCCAATAAGACCCGCTGGGATAAAAATTAAAAAAAGCCTACAATATACGCACTATATACATACTCAAACACACGTGTATATATATATATATATCTACATACACAAATATCTATATATATGTATACATGGGTTATTATATAGATCCACACCCGGTGGAATAACCTATACATGTGTATATAATGATAAAAACAAACGAATGAAATATATAGATGTATATACATACATTTATATTCTTATATAATACATATATATTTGTGTGTGTGTGTGTATATGTCATTAAAAGGACACCATGTGGAAAAAGTTAAAGGGAGAAAGCAGTGACGCCTGGAATGTATGTATGTATATATATATATATATATATATATATATATATATGTATATATATTGGGTTGGTTGAAAGTTAGTGGCTTCAAAAGTTGAAGCCCGTCTAACATGATCATCAAAAAATATACATAGAAGCAGGTAGGTAAAATAATGAAAATAACGTAAGCCTTGAAGCAGAGAGAGACCTGGAAGGTGATACTGAAAGGTAAGGCTAACGATATTAGCGGTGGCAGGGGCAAATATTTACTAATTGATCAAATTAATACAAGCAGTCAAGACGACTTTAGAATAATATTTTGTAAAACAGCAGAATTTGTCGGCAATCGGCGAGACAAAATATTGCAAGATCAGTAAATTGGTGAGATTTTCAAAATTAGCTGGAGTTCTTTCTCTCTTTTTTTTCTATTCTATTTCAATATAAAATATACTTCCTTAGGCATGCCATTGAGAAGCATGAAATAATAAGATATTATAAACACACACACATATATATATTAGCTTATAAATTCACACATATATATAAAGATCATAAATACACACACACACACACACGTGTTTGATAGATAGATAGATAGATAGATAGATAACAAGCTTCTCTCTTACATAGTTTAAGACAGAAGATATACATACACATACACGTGCCCCCCACCTTCAAGAATTTTATCGACATTAAAATAAAAAGGGGAAAGACAGATTTTCAAAAATGTACAAGAGAAAAAAAAAAGGCGGAGAGAACATACCACAGTAAGTAATATAAAAATAAAATTACCATCATATATATATATATATATGATGTTAAACCAGGTGGATTTATGAAGGTGAAGAAGGAAGCAATTTAAAACGTTGGCTGCTGACAAGAAGAGAGGAAACTTAGAAAAAATAAGTCTTTCTTTCAAGTAATAAATAGAATTAGGAAGATAGACCGACAGATATATAATTTGGGCTGAGTTTGAGGGCATTTTGGGAGGGTTAATTGTTTTTTTAATTTTTTTTCAAATGACAGAATAGGAATAGACATATATATATATTTAAATATTTGTCTTTCAGTCGATGCTCGGATAATAACAGACAATATAAATATTAAAATAGTGATGATGATAAAATTATATTCTTAATATTAACAAAAAGGCTTTTCAAAGTTGAAACACAAGGTCCACATATTGTCAGGAAAGTATATATATATAGTTAATAGATTCACTCTAGTACTTGACTCGTACTTTATTTTATAGACTAATAATACTAATAATAATACTCGTAATACTGTTGATTGGGTATGATCAAAGAGATGTCTTCATATATAAATATATTCACACATATATAATGTATATACATATATATGTGTGTGTGTGTGTGTGGGTGCAGACAGAGAGCCGGGGGTATTTCGTAACATATTAACAATGATATCGTGAGATGTGTCATTATACAATTATATATATATATATATATGTGTGTGTGTGTGTATGTATGTGCATGTATGTATAATGTAGGGATAATAAATAATGAGAAACTGATCTGAAGTGGCGGGGGAAAAGGGGGAAATAGCTCATATGATATTATATGTACGGCTTTTGTAGGTTTGTTTCCCACCAGCGGGAAGGTTAGAAAGCACGAGGGGACACGGATAAGAGATTAAAATATAAAAAAAATTGAGGTGGGAATCGAGACGATTAGGGAACCTCTACGCGATCGGTCATATGCTAGAAACAACAACTAAATCACTCTCAAATCGCACACCGATCGCCTCTGATACATGCACAATGCCTCGACAAAAGACGATATGGTCACAGCTGGAACGCTTACGACCAAGGATCTGTTCGATCGGGGTCAACCTAAGGGATCAACAAGGAGAGAAGTGGGTACAAAAATGTAAATATATATATATATATGAGTGTGTGTGTGTGTGTGTATTGAGTGAGAAAATGTCGTTGAAGTTTGGTCAGCCATATTGATAGGAAGAGGTCAGAGTCTCCGCCTCCTACCACTACTGCCACCACAACTGCCGCTTCTACTCCTACTCTTCCTCCTTCACGTCGTCGTCGTTCTCCTGTCTCTTTCAGTCGGCGAATGACACTCTCACTGCCCCCCTCTATTTCTCTTGTCTCTCTTTCTCTCTCTCTCTCTATCGCACATTCTCTCTCTTTCTCTATGTATGTATGTGTATGTATGTATGTATATGTGTGTATAAATATATGTATATATATCGTCCGCTCACCTTAGATTTCATTATATATAGAAAGTGTGCATTTTTCTGAGTGTAATATAAATTGTATCAAATATATTGAGACTGTTTCTTTCAGTCTCTCTCTTCCTCCCATTCTCTTTCTCTCACTCTGTCTCTCTTTCTCTCTCTCGAAGAGGGGGGGGGGGGTAACAGAACAATGTATCTTTCTCTTCAAAGGAAGAGGGAAAAAAAGGGGCGAAACAGAACAAAAACAATATGGTAAGGTGGAAAGAAAAAAAAGAGGGAAGGTTATTTAATGAGAAAGAGAAGAAAAAAAAAGAAAAGAACAGAACAGCAAAAGACACGGAGCAAAACGAGCCAAAAAATCTTGCTAGCGAATATGTGAATATGTATTCGTGTTAAGTGGGAAAACCCACCAACATACCTGGAAGAATGTCTACAAGGTGGGACGGAGAAAAGAAATTAAATTAAAACAAAAAACACTACATAATTAAATGAAATATGTTCGATGAGATTCTGCTTCGAAGACTTACCTGGTATTAGGGCTGTAAAAAGCGGTGTTTCGTCCGTAAACAATCGGAAAATCTCCCCCAGAAATGTAAACAGCTCCTAGCTACGAGCGAGCATAGCTTGGCAGTGGTAGTAGTTGAAGTGACAGTGGGAGTGGCAAAGGAGCAGGCTTGCAGTAGGGTTGCTTACACAGCAGTAGTAGCAGTAGTAGTATGTCTACTGCCAGTCAGTCAGTGTGGCTGGCTGGCTGGCAGACTGGCTTGGCTGGCTGGCTGGCTGGCTGGCTGGCTGCTTGTCCTTCTGCAGTGGTTGTGAGTTTGCTGTCTGTCAGCCAGCATAGCAGCAGCAGGTTTGCAGCAGTAATAACACTCTCACTGCCGAAAAACAAAAACAAAAAAAAAAGAAACAGAAAGAAAGAAAGAGAAAAAGTCGTATAGTAGCAGTAGGTTTGCAGTGGTAATAACACGCTGCAAAAGTCGCACAGCAGCAGTGGTAGCTTCTCGCTGACTTTTATAACTAGCAGCTGTCTTTGATGCAGTGGTTTCGGTGTGGCAGCTTAGGCATAGCAGTAGGCTTGCAGCAGTATCGACACCTTAGTAATGTGATAGTTGCCATTTAATGCGGCACACCTTTATTTCCTCCGGCGTTAGCATTATACAGACATGCAATTACACACACATTCATATAAAACTATATGTGTGTGTGCATGTCATGTACATTTGTATATACATACCCGTATATGTGTGTGTACATACATAACATATATAGTATGTTATATCCACACACATATATATATATATATATATATATATATATATATATATACATAACGTACATATATATACATATATATGTTATATATTATACATGGCTTCAAATTTTGGCACAAGGCCCATAAGCCGATAACATCGACCCCACTGTTTAACTGTGCTTATTTTATTGACCCGAAGGGGTGAAAGACAAAGTTGACCTCGGCGGAATTTGAACTCAGAACGTACAGACGGACGAAATGCTGCTAAGCACTTTGCCCAACGTGCAAACGATTTTGCCAGCCCCTCGCCTTAATATATATGATTATATAATGTGTGTATATATCTATAGCAAATGCAAATATCATACATATATGTATGTATGTGTATGCATGCATGTGTGCATATGTGTAGATATATATATATATATATATGTGTATGTGTACATGTGTGTGTACATGTGTGTGTGTGTTTGTGTGTAATATATATATATGTGGTGTGTGGTTGAGAAGCTTGCTTCCCAACCATGTGATTTTTGGTCGTCTCCCTGGACGGCACCTTGGGCAAGTTTCTTCTCGTATAACCAAAGGCTGACCAAAACCTTGTGAGCAGTGGCAGACTGGGTCTAAAAATATTGGTTGCCAGGAGATTACAATGCTGTCATTTATTTATTTTTTTTTTTTTTTGTTAAAATTATTTTTTTCAACTGTCTACAAACACAGCCAGGCTGAAATATTTAATGCATTCTTCCAGGAGTGAATTAAAAAAATTCTCAAACCTGAGGGGATGGGCCCCTTAGATACTAACATGGGACCCTATATATATGGATTCTAATGGCACAGGGGCCCACTTGCCATCGGGCAAGCTGGCAACCTGGCCTGTCAGCCGCAGTTTGTGAGTGGATTTAGTAAATAGATAGACAGACAGACAGACAGATAGATAGATAGACAGACAGACAGATAGATAGATAGACAGACAGACAGACAGACAGACAGACAGACAGATAGATAGATAGATAGATAGATAGATAGATAGATAGATAGATAGATAGATAGACAGACAGACAGAGAGACAGACAAGCAGACAGACAGACAGATAGATAGATAGATAGATAGACAGATAGATAGATAGACAGACAGACAGACAGACAGATAGATAGATAGATAGATAGATACTTGTGTAGACATGTGCCTGTACATACATATGTGTGTGTGCATGTGTAGTTGTTGTGTGCGAAACTAAAATTTGACCAGCAATCATTTTTTTTTTATTTTCCCACGGTTGGAATAATTTTCTTTTACCTCCAAACAACCAAATTCTTTACACCTGTTACACACACATTATATCACCATAGGGCTGGCAACAGATACTTTACGTTTACCTACATGTGTGTCCTTTGCAGAATATACTTATGTCTTTTTATCTACAGTTACAGGCATGTCTATGTAGTTAAGAAGTTTGCTTACAAGCTATGTGGCTTCAGGTACAGATCGCAAACATCTTTAATACCTGTCTCAGCAATAATACTATGTTAAATCAACCTGATGACGGAATCTGCTCTGTAGCCCATCTACGTGTGTCCATTTACACGCAATGTCAGTGTGCATGTTTGGCAGAGTACATGAGGAATCAGATGTGGTGTGCAAGAGAGACAACTGTACTGGTATGGTTATGTGATGTGTATGGACGAGGTTTTTTAAATAGATATATATTTGCTTTAATAGTGAGGAAGTCAAAAATTTAAATTTTAGATATGTAATCATTGGCATAGGAGTGGCTGTGTGGTAAGTAGCTTGCTTACCAATCACATGGTTGCGGGTTCAGTCCCACTGAAGCAAATTGGCACCCATACTGGTGGCACATAAAAGCACCCTGGTGTCACTCAAATGGCACCCATGCCAGTGGCACATAAAAGCACCCATTATAATCTCGGAGTGGTTGGCATTAGGAAGGGCATCCAGCCATAAAAAAAACATGCCAAATCAGACTGGAGTCTGGTGCAGCCTTCCAGCATGTGAGCCCAGTCAAACCATCCGACCCATGCCAGCATGGACAACAGGCAATGATGATGATGAGGAGGATGAGGATGTATGTATGAGGGGGTGCTGAAAAGTTCCTGGCTTTGGCTAAAAGACAATAGAAGTGGATCAGTTCATCATGATTTTACCCAACATATTCCCCTCTCAGATTCACACACTTATTCCAGGAGTCCTCCAGCTTTTCTAAGCCCTGTAAAAGAACTCAGAAGTTTGGGCCTCCAACCAGGCTTTTCACAAGTTACAGAATTCATTAGAATCTAGGCATTACAAGTAGGGTCCCAGTACACTGAGTTCACAGAAAGGGAAAACAACCAATATATACATATACATACACATATATATATATAGGTAGTGGGTAGTGATTTTCTTCACTACTTCAGGGAGTGACGACCCTGCCTGACATGAGTCTCGGACTCATCTGGCTCCGGCTGACAGGACCCGGTATGAGCCCCTATCCAGGGTTACGGAAATGTGAATGTTAAAGGGTTGAAACTGGAATTTGTATAATGGAACCAGTGATGGCCTCGGATGGACTGGCATCAAAAAGGTTAATGTTATTAGAAAATGTATGAATATCACAACTCTTTGTGTGCCTTTTAACTTAGAACAGAAAGAAAATCTCACACCTCATGCTTATATTAGAACAACCTAATGCAGAGAACAGCCATTTTGATCCTTTGCCCATCGGTAACATTACCATCACTACAACCAGCACTTCCAACAACCTTTCACCACATCACCGTTCCCTAGGGGGACATTTTTAACAGACCAGCCAATCTGTTGTATCTTTGCCAAGAGAGGAAATATAAATTTTACATTTGAGATAAGAAGAAGAGAGAGAAAGAAAGAAAAAAGAGAGAAGAGGACACAGAAAAGAAAGAACATATATTCTGTATATTTGGTGAGTTTGAAGAATAAATAAAACACATAAACACATAATAAACAGCTTTTATGCTACATTTGGGTCACTTTGTTGTAAGTTTGAGTGTGGTCAGTTGGTTAA
>NC_142951.1:32605875-32610875 GCF_046866305.1 Octopus bimaculoides | reverse complement strand
ATATATATATATATATATATATATGTAAATGCATTGACAAAGTGTATGCATACACTGTCATAGATATACACATGCACACACAGACACATATACGCAACCAATATTAGAACAAATAAACTAAGTCTACGTTATATAAATTGTAATTGCGTGCGCACAACACACACACATAAATACACAAACATACACACTTATATGTAACCAATAATACACTGATGATATATATGCATATAAATAATACAAAGAATATATATGCATGTATACACACATATATGTACATACTTACATCTACATGTGTATATAGATGCGTATCAAGGTACAGGACGTTAGAACAATGAACTACAGACAACGGAACGAACACATAGGGAAAACACATAGCCACTTGGAATTAATCCTTCGTCAGCTGCCTCTATTCTAACTAGACGTTTCGAATATATATATGTATATATATATATATATATATTCGAAACGTCTTCTGAGTGACTTTGGTAAACAGAAACTGTTTGGAATACAGCGAGCTGGCAGAAACGTTAGCATGCCGGGCGAAATGCTTAGCGGTATTTCATCTGCCGTTACGTTCTGAGTTCAAATTCTACCGAGGTCGACTTTGCCTTTCATCCTTTCAGGGTCGATAAATTAAGTACCAGTTACACACTGGGGTCGATGCAATCGACTTAATCCCTTCGTCTGTCCTTGTTTGTCCCCTCTATGTTTAGCCCCTTGTGGGCAATAAAGAAATAAGAAACTGTATGGAAGGCAATCATAAATGTGTGTGTGTTTATGTGAATGTCCCTGCCCCTCGCGTAACAACTGGGGTTGATTTATTCAAGGCAGTGCCACAGCATGGCCACACTTCAATGACTCGATACAAATAAAAGACAAAAGATATCAATTACATAATAATTTTTACTAACATCATTCATCTATGCATTAGTGCAGATAAATAAAGATAATTACTTGATTTCTTTTCACGAACAAAGTCATCCATCAATGGGTGATCAATTCTATTGATTCGGAACAACCGATTTTATTGATCTCAGTACACAATTGTTTTTTTTTCGTTTTTTTTAATTTTTATTTTATTGACCATGGATGAATGGAAAGCAAAGTTGAGTTTGGTGCGTGGTCCAGTTGGAGAATAAATAATTTCGTTATAAACGTTCGTTTGTGAAAACAATGGCTAAGTTCATGTTGACATGTTTAACTAAGTGAGTAGTGGAAAAAAATCTGCCTTGGAATATATTATTAACAAGAAGGGGGAAAACAATGGAGATGATGATGATGATGATGATGATGATAATGATGACGATGATGATGCTGATGATGGTGGCGGGGATGGTGGTGGTGGTGTTACTCGTTGTTGTTGTTGCTGTCATTGTGGCAGTGGTTGTAGTGATGATGATGATGATGATGATGATGATGATGATAATGGTGGTGGTGGTGGTGGTGGTGGTGGTGGTGGTGATGGTGGAAGTGGTGGTGGCATTGGCTGCGGTGATTATGTTGATGACGATGATAATGATGTTAATGATGATGATGGTGGTGGTCGTGGTCATTGTCATTGTCGTGGCAGGGGTAGTGGTGATGGTGGTGGGGATGACGATGACGATGATGATGGTGACGATAATGTTTCTAATATTGTTGATGACGGTGATGACGATGTTAATGATATTATTGATGATGAGAATAAAATTGATAATGATAATGTTGGTGATGATTATGATAGTGCTGTTGATGATAGCACTATCGATGATAATGACTAATATAATTTGCAATTTTACTGCAAATATATGAGACAACTCCAGATATATTTCAGCCTTGTTACGACTTCATCAGGGTAGCGTAGTTTTCAATGTATTTGTTAAAGTAGCATTGAAAGAACCAGTCAAATTTCTATCATTTTACTTGCTCATAGCTAAATTATATGACATTAAAAACAAAACCAGAATTAAATAAATGTTTTTCTTCATAATTTATCCCAGGAATTTAAAGAAAACGTGAAGGAAAAAAGAGAAATTAGGGAAAAGTTACATTTTTTTTTAACTGCCACAACTGGTACTTAATTTTTTGACACTGAAAGGGTGTAAAGCAAAAGTTGACCTTGGCGGAATTTGAACTCAGAACATAAAGACAGACGAAATACCGCTAAGCATTTCGCCTGGCGTGCTAACGGCTCTGCCAGCTTGCTACCTTATGACAATGATAATATTGATGAAGATAATGTTATTGATGACAATAATATCGATGATAATGTTGGTGATGACACTGTTGATAATGATGATGTTGATGATAATGTTGATGACAGTATTCATAATGATGGTGTTGATAATAATGCCAATGATGATAATGTTGGTTCCAGATTTTGGCACAAGGCCAGCAAATGTTGCCGGAGAGGATAAGTCGATTACCATCAACCCCAGGGCTTAACTCGTACTTATTTTCATCGACCGCCCCCACCCGAAAGGATGAAAGCCAAAGTCGACCTCGGTGGAATTTGAACTCAGAACATAAAGACAGACAAAATGCTGCTAAGCATTTCGCCCGGTGTGCTAATGATTCTACCAGCTCGCCACTTTGATAGTGTTGATAATAATGTTGATGAAAATAACGATGATAATGTTGGTGATGACACTCTTGATAATGACGATGTTGATGATAATAGTGATGATGATAATGTTCATAATGATGATGATGAATGAAACAGAAGATTCTTGTTATCAGATTGTATTTTCATAATGCCTGGTATTACTTCCCATCTGTGCCTCTACTGACTCCACCACCACCACTACCACCACTACCAATACCACTACTATGCCCACCAGCACAACCAACACCACAGCCACCATCATAATCACCACCACTATTATCAATCATCATCATCACCATCACCACCACCACTGCAACTATTACCACCACCTCCGCCGGCCTCCGCCGCCGCCGCCACCACCACCACCACCACCACCATCAATACCACCACTACAACCTCCACCACTACCACTGACGCCGTCACCACTGCCACCACCAACAACAGCACCACCACCACCACTACCACTGCCACCACCACCACCACTACCACCACCACCACCACCACCACTACCACTGCTACCATTACCATCGTCCCATGGTCACTTTTGGATGTGTAACTGTATGTGTGAGTGTGTGTGTGTGCATGTGCATGTATGTGTGTGTATGCATATGTGTATGTGTGTGTGAGTGAGTGGTGTGGTGAATGTGTGTGTGTGTGCATGTAATGTGATAACAACACGCTGTACTGTATCCTATTTCATAGTATTTATCACCCGTCAACACCTACGAACACTACAGGTCACATCTACCACCACCACCACCACCACCACAACCACAACCACAACCAGCATTACCTCATCACTACTCCACTAACACCACCACCACCACCACCATCATCATAGTGGTCGCTGTCGTCATAATTGTCATCGCTGTCGGCATCGGCAGCATCATCGTCATTGTTGTCGTCATCGCCTGTCATCATTGTCATTGCCATTGTCTGTCAGTTGTCATGACAACCACAATCAACATTAGCAAAGCAACAATGAAACCAAGGCCGTCAATACCGTCGTGGTCACCACCACCACCATCACCTCCTCTATTACATCATCGTCATCGTCATCATCATCATCATCATCATCATAACCACTGCCACCAGGTGTGACTTGCTCGCTCGAGCTGCAAGCAATAGCAGCTGAATCTTTTTAAAGTTGCATCCTACAAGCTTAAACAAAGAAAGACACATTGGATAATGTGGTCCTAGATATGCCATGACGTAAATAAGACGAGACAGTCATGGCTGTAAAGACGTTGATTCAAGGTAATTTTTCAATAGGCATGTCATTCAGGAAATCTTGCGAGTCACGTGACTGATGTAGACACAGAAGCAAACAGTTGGGTAGGTTACCCCCCTCCTCCTCCTCCTCCCCTCCCCTCCCCCTCCCCCTCACCATCGTCGTCGTTGTCGTCATCGTCATTGGCATCATCCTTGTTACTACCATCACCAAAACCACCACCACCTTCATATCATTTTTGTGGTCACCGTGCCACTTCCTTAAACTCTGTGAAGGGGTCATGTCTTGTGAGCAACTTGGTGACCCCAACCACCACCACCACCTCCACCGCCGCTACCACTAGTGCTGTTGCCATGGAAAAGAAAAGAAAAAGCAACCAGTACACTCAGCAAAGTGGTCAGCATTTGGAAGGCCATCCATCCAGGTGTAGAAACCACGCCAAAACAGACCCTGGAGACCAAGACACCCCTCAGCCTAGTAGGATTCTGATAAACCATCCAACCCCATGCTAGCATGGAACACTGTGATGATGATATGAAGGTAATGATCATCGTTTAATATCCATTTTCAATGCTGGCATGGGTTGGACAGCTCGACAGGAGCTGGCAAGGCCAGGGGGCCACATCAGGTCCCATTGTTTGCTTTGGCATGGTTTCTACAGCTAGATGCCTTTCCTAACACCAACCATATTACAGAGTGTACTCTCTTTTCTCTACTCTTTTACTCTTTTACTTGTTTCAGTCATTTGACTGCGGCCATGCTGGAGCACCGCCTTTAGTCAAGCAAATCGACCCCAGGGACTTATCCTTTAGAAGCCTAGTACTTATTCTATCGGTATCTTTTGCCGAACCGCTAAGTTACGAGGATGTAAACACACCAGCATCGGTTGTCAAGTGATATTGGGGGGGACAAACACAGACACACAAACACACATATACATATACATATATTTATATATATACGACAGGCTTCTTTCAGTTTCCGTCTACCTAATCCACTCACAAGGCTTTGGTCAGCCCGAGGCTATAGTAGAAGACACTTGCCCAAAGTGCCACGCAGTGGGACTGAACCCGGAACCATGTGGTTGGTAAGCAAGCTACTTACCACACAGCCACTCCTGCGCCTGGGTACTTTTTACACGGCACCAGCAACAGTGCTTTTATGTGCCACCAGCACTAGTTCCAT
>NC_142951.1:32573375-32603375 GCF_046866305.1 Octopus bimaculoides | reverse complement strand
AAATATAAAAAAACATAATATTCAAAGTATTTCTGAAGAACTTGATAAGAGAGATCGTTGCTGTTGCTGCACTTGTAGTTTAGCCCTGAGTCAACATTGGCTCGGTAAACCTATAACTAAATCCATCCTGGACCTGACCATCAGACCTTATTTTTAGGGGTCTCCCTAACTACATTTTCCAACATGCTCTTTCCTTATTCAAGACAGTAGCTTATGATTTGAAAGAGATTTAGCTTCTATTTCCAGCAGCTTTAACAACCACATAGAGACTCCCTTGTTTTCTTACTAAAAATGATACCTCAAGGCACAGATATAAGTTCACCAAAATAGACTCAATTTTCTGATACTAAATTTAATAAAAAATTAAAAAAAGATAGCCCAAATTATTACTCTATAACTTATTTAAATGGTTATCATTTGATTCTCAGCAGTATGGCACAAAACTGAAATAATTACACATAGTTATATATAATTATATACACATACATAGTTATATATAGATTTATTGAGATGTAGAAGGTTTCTGTTAATGGGTAAATATATTTATAAACCTGTTCACACACACAACATATATATTTTACATTCAAATTATATTGTGGGACATGCCCTTCATCAGTCTCAACAACTGGAGAGATCAGAACGATTTCAGAACTTTCTTCTACTGTTGACCCCTGTATTGTGAATTGTCTCCCCTTTCTGACTCTCTTCTCTCCCAGTCTTTCTTTCCTGTTCTATTTTCATTTCCCTCTCTTTGTCTCTTTGTCTGTCTGTCTGTCTCCCTGTCTTTCCGTTCTCTTCATGGACTATCATGCTTACAGTCTGAAGGTTCAAGATTTTGGTTGGGGAATTAGATGGCAGCGGCTTCCTGCTGCCTTCTGCTGGCTTCTTAACAGTTTACACTGTTAATTTCCTGCTCTCCTGAGCTTACCCATTTAACCCTTAGACAGAAAGACACACCCACACACCAATGGGGCTGTGTGACACATATCTAAGAGCCAGCCCTCATCCAAGTCTTGTATGTATATCTTAGTCACAGGATCATTTACCGTTTGGCCCATAACTTGGGCCCTTCATATGTGCTTCTATCCTAGGTTAGAGTGAAACAGAGGATATTGGTGATGAAGGGGTATCCCAATACTCATCAAAACTCCTGATCTCTTGAGTTGAAGCACACCCTGGATGCAGTTTAATACCTTACCCAGGAGATGTCTTTCTATCACTACTATAATGGCCCCTGTTTCTTGGAGCCAGTTGGCCCCATGCCACGTCTACTCAAACACTCCTAATCCATTCATCTCTCCCTCTCTCATCAGCCTTGTATTGTCCAACCTCTGCTGCTGACCCTACACTAACCCCTATTCCCAGTCTTCCCTCTCTAAAACATTGTCCCTCTGGAGTCTTCTCCCTTTCATATCTTTCCTGAAGGTGTTTCAACAGACTTACAGTAACAAAAGGATTAATGCACCAAAAACTATATTTTCCTGAATATGCACTGATGAAATTAGGGTGCATCTCATATGCCCCATGCATCTTTTATACCATCAACTACAATACTAGATAAGTACTGGGGTCGATATAAACGACAGTTTTTCTCCTCTCCCCTCTACCAATTACTGGTCTTGTGCCAGCATCACAAATCAATAATGTTTACTTATTGCAGATGTATCAAGATGAAATATTCAATGCGAGTCATTCAATTAGACATTTGTTGGTTATTGTTTAATTTTAGTCTCATATAGACATCACAGCAAAGCATTGATCTTCAACCGTATCAATAACCGGAGCCGGTCAATGTCTGTAAAAACTCTGACAATGTTACCTTAGAAACGAGTAAATAAGTTTATAACTGTAAGGCAGAGGACAACTCTGCATTGTCGTATTTGCTGACCAAATATTGATGCCAACATTTCTGGTGGTCTTCACCAGAAATGTGATGAGAGCAAATAATAACACAAAGTTGATATTTAAATGATTTTTGAAAATACTTTTATTTTTGGTTGGAATACAGCATTTTCTTTGCCTTTTATCCACAACTGTCAAATTTAGCTTAAACACCCTCTCTCTCTATATATATCTCTATCCATTTTTCTGTCTTTATCCCCCCACTCTCTCTCAGATAATTTCTGTTTCTCTCTCTCTCTCTCTCTCTCTCTCTCTCTCTCTCTCTCTCTCTCTCTCTCTATCTCTCTCTCTCTATCTCTCTCTCCTCCCCTCTATATTTCCATCTCTTTGTCTACCTTTCCCTTCTTTCTATTTCTGAAACCCCCGTTTAATCTCCACTTTGTCTATCTCTCCACATCTCTAACAATCTTTCTGTGTGTCTGTCTGTGTGTCTGTCTCTTTCTCTCTCTCTCTCTCTCTCTTTACTTTGTATCTTCCTCCTTCTCCTTCTCCTTCCTCCAACTCCCTGACTCCCCCACCAGCTTCCCTCTTTCTCTCTTTCCTCTCACCTCTCTCCCACTTTCTATCCTCCTACCACACTCTCCACCTTACACTTCCCTCCTATTTTTCTCTCTCAATCTCTCAATCCTTCTCTCCCCTTCTCACTCTCTCAACCTCTTTGCCTTTCTCTCTTCCTATTCCCCCCCTCTCTCTCTCTCAGTCTCTCTCATGATAAGTAGCAACTCATGAGGGTTTGCCATGTCCCCCCCCCCCGCCACCCAAAGACCTTCAGTCTCGTTATCGCTTCTTTTATCTGCTCCACTGCCCCAGATAAGTGAAGAACAAGGGAGAAGTGTCTAGTGTCTCCTCTGAGTAAAGAACACAGAGCAAAGTGTTCGGGGTCATCCCCGAAGCACAAGACAACACTTAACTTCTCATTAATTCTTCAGGGCTAATGAGGGAGCCTCTACATGGTCACAAGATTTGCTAGAAATAGCAGCCAGACCACCCTCAAATCAAATTCTACAGTCATAAATAAAGGAAACAAAAAATTTTAAATAAAATGTGTGTCCCCCCCCCCCACCACCACCACCACTACCAAAAGAAACAGGACTGTCATGGCTGGAAGGTCTTTCTCTTTGACTATTTAGGGCTTCCACACAGTTTCCATCTATCAAATTTACTCAGAAAGCACTGGTCAGTCCAGGGCTCTTGTAGAAGATTCTTGCACAAGGTGTCATATGCTAAGATGGAACTTTAAAACCATTTAGTTGCAAAGTGACCTTTTCTTTCCCCATCCCTATGACTTTATCTCTTCCATTCCTCCCCAAGAAAAGCTCAAATCCAATGCTGACGAAGAAAATATTGATGTAATTGCATTGATTATGCTTCTGGGCTTCTGCCAGATTCCAAATACAAACCAGCAGAGAGTACAGACCCTATTTTTTCTCCTCACAAAAATGTTACAGAATTCTTGCAAAGGACTTAGAACTCTCAGACAATAAGGCAGACATTCTGCTTCTCATATATCATTTGAAAGAAAGGTACTTGCTTGAAGAAAATGGTTTCTGGACTATGATAGAAAGCAAAAGTTTTGATTTTGCAGTTTGTTCCACAGAGAATGGTCAACTGCTATTGTCATGATTTTATGGATTCTTTGAAATTTTATCAGAATGGCTTCCTGGAAGTGAATGGCAACTTTTTATAGACTCATCACTATGAAGTTTAAAAAGCTGTTTTATTACACAATGGAAATTTAAAACCATCTATTCCTATTGCTTATTTGCTGTATTTCATAGAATCTCATATTAACAGGGAGATAGTTGTTAATATAATAGTTGCCAGTGGAATCTTTGTGGAGTTCTTAAAGTAACTGCTATGTTAATGGACATACAATAGCGGGGGTGTTGACTAAGTACTAATGCTTTCCACTGTTGTGTTATTACAGAACATTATAATGGAAGACAATGGCCAACTGGGTTTTCATAGGTTGTTGGAAGAAATAGTATTCAATCAATTCTTACAGTTGATCAAAGAAAACAATTTTTGACCATTTCTTCCCATTAAACATGGTTTAATGAAGATGTTACATACAAATATGGGTTTAGAAATTCAAAAGGATTTCAGTGTCTCTGAAAAATATTTCCCAAAATTGAATGCAGCTAAAATTAAAGTGGGAATAGAGCAAGCAGAATCGTTAGCACACCAGGCAAAATGCTTAGTGGCAACTTGAATATATCTGATTTTGATTGGAAGACTAAGATTTGTCTACTGTCTGTATGACACCTATCCCAGTCTGACTGAAAAGAAATTTCATGTGCATGAAGTAAATTGTGTTTTAATGGTTATCATGAAATCAACCAGATATGCACTTCTACTGGTTTTGAAAGTAAGCTTCTCATATTAGAACTGCCTTTGTTTCAATTAATTTTGAAAATAATTACAAATTTAGTAAAATTATTATTATTATTATTAAGCTGGCGGAACATGAATTAACATGAAATTTTGATGGAAGGTTTTAATTAGGTCACTTTAAAACAAGGAAACTTCTATTACAGAATCAAGGCTTCTTTTGGTCTCGGGCAGGTTAGAATCAAAGGAGTTGACCTTTTTGTTATCATATTTCATTTAATTTTGAAAATAATGACAAATATAGTAAAATTACTTGGTCATTTATAAACTCAGGCTTGAAACAAAAATTAACAAGAAATTATGAAATTTTGATGGGAAGTTTTGATTTAGAATTATATCATACGACCAAGGGGTGGTTCGAAGTGAGCCTATATCAAAGGGGTTAACCCTTTTGTTAACTATTTCTTTCAAAACACACTGTCTTTGTTTCAATTAATTTGGAAAATAATGAAGAATTTATTAGAATAGTTTTGTCAATTATTAAGTTGGTATTTTGAACATAAAATTTTGATGGAAGGCTATAATTTAGATTGCTTTAAAACAGGGAATTTGTATGATAGAACCAAGGGTGGTTCCAGGGAGTTTAATATCAAAAACATCAAGCTTGCACAAAAATCTCTCAGAGAAAGATGAAAAAAATGGAGACCATCAGACAAGAAAAGAAAGACTGTAATAGTAGTCAAAGCCAAAGACTCATGCAGAGTACACAGGATTGGCTACCATTATACATTTTTCATGTTCAGCTATTGTTTTGTTTTTTTATAGTAGAGACTACATTATTCTCAGTCTTGTTGATTAAACTACCACCTGCTGGTCGAGTAAAACGATGGTGGCTTCTTGTGACTTGCTGTCCACCAGTTTGGTTCATTGGTGATTATAAAAGAGAATAAAATCTATTTGTTAATGTATGATTATATTGTAAACAGTTGATTAAAAGTACAAGACATTATCGTCGTCCTCATGCTCACATTTCCATGTTTCCATGGGTAAGACAGAATACTTTAGGACAGGGTTTCTAAGGCTAGATGTCCTTCTTGTTATAATATAATGAACTTATTGTATACAGTGCTGAGGTGCACTGAGGGTTGTTTCCACTGAGAGTTGTTGCCAATTCTCATCTATTTCCAAAGGAAGTAACATTTCCCTAAGGTCAGACATGTTTTGCATGGAACATGGAGAACACCACTTGTATGATGATGACACCCATTCATAACTGTCACATGATGTAAAGACAAGAGTACATACACATCATCATCATCATCATCGTATATATATATATATATATATATATATATATATACGATGGATTTTTTTCAGTTTCCATCTAGCATATCCACTCACAAAGCTTTGGTCAGCCCGAGGCCACAGTAGATGACACTTGCTCAAGGTGCTATGCAGTGGGACTGAACCCAGAATCATGTGGTTGGGAAGCAATCTTCTTACCACATAAACGAATGCCTCAAATAAACGACAAACAAAATAACAAAAGAAACCACCATCTTGAAATCTTGGTTCGGAACCAAACGACGGGCTTACCGTAAGAAACAGAGACAGCTTGTGAACAAAGGCGGGAAATGTTAGTAGAGAAAATCTGAAACGACCCAGACGATATTGTCAAAGGTGAATGATGCTGAAGAATTAAACAAAACAGTGAAAAATAGCAACTGAAATAGAAAAGGAGAAAAACCTAAAAGGTAAGACAGAACAAATAGAAGAACTGATTCCGAGAACAATAATGGTTACGACCTTTTCAAGTCAAGTCACTTGATGAAATGGAGAGAAAAAGCAGAAAAAAAATATGACAGTGTAATCAAAGATGAAAATAAGATAGCAACATATATAACAACATATATATATATATATATATATATATATATATATATATATGTGTGTGTGTGTGTGTGTGTGGGCACAAAAACAGCCATTGTACTTTAGTGTTGTAAAGATTATTTCAAACATCTTAACACTAAGTTTACACCACACAACTCCGAAATAATATCAGAAATCCATGGATAATTTGTATGACGTGGATACTTGAGTAGGAATAATGAAAGAAGAAATGAAGAATAAGGTATACAAAGCAATGAAAGGAATAAAACACTGTAAAGGCTTCAGCACAGTTGCCATCAGTGCTGAAATACTAAAAGTAGGGGTGAGAATACCCGGTTGGCATATCATACAAAACGGTTACAAATTATGGCACAAGGCCAGTAATTTCAAAGATGGAGAAACAAGTCAAATAACGCTGGATGCTGTGTGTAATAGGTCCTTGTTTTACCAAGCCTGAAATAGAGATAGGCTCACAGGTCCACCCCTCTTGCCATTTTTGCAACTTTGACCCACCTTTCAATGAACTCACTTAAGGGCAGCACTTCTCTCTCCACCCTCAATTTCATTTTCAATGCAGCCTCCCAACGCAAAAAAAGGTTCCTCACTTTGGGTTTAGCACTTTAATCTCTTTGACAGAGAGGGTTGACTATATATCTGCACCTGGTAGGTTTCTATCCAGCATACAGGGCTTGGGCAAGGCTTTTGCTTTATGGCAGACCAACAATTGTCTGTGCTACAAGTCTCCTCTCTCCAAACTCAGACCAGAAATGACAAGCAAGCAATAACAATTCTTTCTATTATAGGCACAAGGCCTGAAATTTGCAGGAGGCGGCGGAAGGGGCTAGCTGGTCATATCTACCCCAGTGCTCCACTGGTACATATTTTATCAACTGCAAAAGGATGAATTCTGCTAATTGATAATATACAGTAATCCCTTAACTATTGTAGGTGTTACGTTCCAAAAGCCCCTGTGATAGGTGAATTATCTGTGAAGTTGAAACAGTACTGTACTGTATATATTTTTTTATTATTTTTATAATTTGTATATATTTATTTTATAATAAATGCAAAACAACACCATGGAGTAATCGACGTAAGCTTAAATAATAAACCACGGTAGGTGAACTGCAACATGGCGAGAGATTACTATATATATATATATATATACATATATATATATATATATATATATATATATATATATATATATATATATATATATATATATATATATATATATATATGTATATATATATATATATATATATATATATATACATATATATATATATATACACAAATACAAACACAAATATTTTTTTACACGGATATACATTTATATACACATGTATGCGTGGCCGTTTTCGTGTGGGTGACACGTAAAAGCACCCACTACACTCTCTGAGTGGTTGGCGTTAGGAAGGGCATCCAGCTGTAGAAACTCTGCCAAATCGGACTGGAGCCTGGTGTTGCCATCCGGTTTCACCAGTCCTCAGTCAAATCGTCCAACCCATGCTAGCATGGAAAGCGGACGTTAAACGATGATGATGATGATGATGATGTATGCATATATATATATATGTATATATATGCATGTATATATATATATACACACACACACATATAAATACAATTATATACATACTTATACATATGTATATATACACACACAAATACATGCACAGACAGATGTATATAACATACATATATGTATATATATATATATATGCATTATATATTATATAATACATATTATGTAATGACACACGTTGAATAGGGTGTGAGCCTGGGAAAAAATGCAACAACAGCACAAAGTAATCTGACCTCCACAATGTCTACTATTGTGATAAGTGGTTCTGTTTGTGATCCACACAAATAAATGGCATTTTCATGATAGTGTATTGGAATGTTTCTCCTTGTGAATGAATATATATATATATATATATATATATATATATATATATATATATATATATATATATATATATATATATATATATATACATATATATATATATATATATATATATATATATATATGCATATATATATATATATATACATAAACATGTGTGTGTGTGTGTATGAATATTTATATATATATACATACAAACATATATATATATAAACATACACGATCTTTTTATTCTTTCGTTTTTCTTTTTCTCTCTCGTATTCTTTTACCTCCTCTTCTCCCACTATTCTATCCTATTACTCTGTCACTCTCTCTCCCTCACTCTTCCTCCCTTGCTCACGGGGCTCCCACGTGACCATCGGCCATCTTTCTTTCTTTCTCTCCGTTGTAGCTGGAACAAGGAAGACGTGTTCTCGCTTGTCTCCTGTCCTAGTTTGATTTACGCATTCGCCACCACAACCTCGTTTAGGCTTAGCAGCCCTACCTGCTTGTTTTCACTGTCCTGTTTGTGTTACCAATTTTGATCCTTTGCAAAATCCCAAATTTTATTTAATTTGCTTTGCTGGAGCAACTGTTTTATCGAAAGCGTATATTGTTGTTAAATGCTCGAAATACAAGACTAGAAAAACAGCCAACAACTGATGAAGGGTTGTTCTTTATATTGTTTTTTTTTTATGACAATGATGATAATGATGATGATGATGACAATGACAATGATGATGACTGATGATGGTGATGATGAGTGTAGCATTTCTCAGACTACACCATCCAATACACCCTCCTCCTTTTAACACAGTTGGGTGAATTCCAGAGAAAATATCTGCATGCTACTTCTGGCAGGTCAAGCAGGCCGGTTGAAGTTTCTTATTTCAGAGAAGAGGTTTGCTTGCTACTTCTAGCAGGTCAACCAACCAGATTGAAGTTTCTGATTGATCTCATGCCACGGCTTTTGGCCATGAAGGGTACTATTTCTGATGTAAATGCAGGGATAAGAAATAACACCAAGATTGCTATCGGCACGCTCTGAAAACACCAATAAATCCAAATAGATCCACTGCCTGATGACAGTAATTGTCCATAAGGGATATAAAACATGAGCAATAAAACCCTTAGCAAAGTGAGCCTTTAAACTCCCTTGCACACAATAAATTGAGAAAATAAAACCCCCAGCGAGTCAATAAGGGACATAAAAATAATTTAGGAGACAAGTTTAGCAACAATACAGAAATAAATTCAACCTAATAATTGTAAATGACACAGTGTCCTGTAAAAACAAACAAACTTCAAATAAGGAAAGTGTAAAAATAATAATAATAATAATAATAATAATAATAATAATAATAATGATGATGATAATAATAATAGTTTCAAATTTTGGCACAAAGCCATCAAATCAGGGAGAGGGAGTAAGTCAATTACATTGACCCCCAATGATCAACTGGTACTCATTTTATAGACCCAGGGAGGATGGAAGTCAAAGTTGACCTCGGCAGAATTTGGACTCAGGAGACTAAAGACGGACAAAATGCCACTGAGAATTTTACCCGAAGTGCAAATGATTCTGTCAGCCTGCCACCCTGATAATAACAATAATAATAATAATAATAATAATAATAATAATAATAATAATCATCATCATCGTTTAATGTCCACTTTCCATGCTAGCATGGGTTGGACGATTTGACTGAGGACTGGTGAACCAGATGGCTACACCAGGCTCCAATCTGATTTGGCAGAGTTTCTACAGCTGGATGCCCTTCCTAACGCCAACCACTCCGAGAGTGTAGTGGGTGCTTTTACGTGCCACCGGCAACAATAATAATAACAATAATAATAGCTTGAGAAGACCTGACAAGCCAAGTGAAACCATAGCCCGTGGCCTATGCCAGTGGGTGTAACCAGCCCACTTATGAGTACTCCTCATTCATTGGACAATAAACTTTGCTTGCAAAAACCTATTGAGGCAAGTGAAATCAAAATCAAAATTGCTGACGTGGCCGATGACAGAACTGCCTGATTAGCATTTTGTGTCATGCTGAATCTCCCTGAGAACTATGTTAAGGGTATATTGTGTCTGTGGAACGCTCAGCCACAGACACACAAACACACACACACATATATATACATATACATATATATACATATACATATATACAGCGGGCTTCTTTCAGTTTCCGTCTACCAAATTCACTCACAAGGCTTTGGTCGGCCCGAGGCTATAGTAGAAGACACTTGCCCAAGGTGCCACGCAGTGGGACTGAACCCGGAATCATGTGGTTGGTAAGCAAGCTACTTAGCACACAGCCACTTCTGCACCTATATACTCATGTACATGTAAATGATAAAGATGAAATGTTATTTTGTTTAGCTCAGCAGGAGAATTTCCTATAGTCAACTTTGGTAAAAGCTGGATTAGATCTCTTATGAATAGGACGTTGGATTTTAACAATTTGATCTGGTCTGATCAGTAATCTGTTTGTATATATATTTCATTGCTTCTGGATGTACTCTTACCCATTACACAAACACACACTCACACACTCATGTATACTTTATATGTACGTATGGAATAAGATATTTGCAATTTATATGAAGATATATGCAATTACATAATTACATACGAAACTCCGAACTTCTTCCAACCACGCCCAACCTCCCCCTCCCCCACCACGAGTACAAAGAACAAAAAAAAAAAAAAAACTAAATGAAAACAAAAAAAATTTATAAATCGAAAACTGAAAAGAAAACTATGGAAGACTTTATTCTAAAATTGCATATCTCTGAAGAGAAGCAGCAGTTCTTTATATATATATATATATATATATATATATATATATATATATATATACATATATATATATATATATATGTGTGTGTATATATATATATATATATATATATATATATATATATATATATATATATATGTATATATACATATATATACATATATATATATGTATATATATGTATATATACATGTATATATATACATATATATATGTGTGTACATATATATGTGTGTGTGTGTGTACACAGTAAAGTAAAGTAGACATAAAACTATATATGCTGCGTATCAATAAATGGAAATAATTGAACAGCAATGGTGGACAAACAGGGGAAGGAAAAAAAGAGACGCAGCAGGAAAAAAAAAAAAAAGAAAGCCAAAAGCCAAAATCATTTCATGACATCCTACATTAGAATTGAAGAATTATCAGAGATTGTCTTTGAGAACATCTTTCAATAGCAGCTGCTTAGTTTGATGGCCAGATAATGAAGATAAGCTGATTGGGCAAAACTAACCTAGTAAGAATAGAGAGAGATTAAGCTCTTTTTATATATTCATTTAATTTGCTTTTACTCGGAGTTTCAATTATTTATTTATTTATTTATATCTATTTTTGGATTCGGTAATTTCTATGTAAAAGACATCCATTTGCATTATTTTCTGACAGTTTGTACTTTTACGAAGGTTTTTTTTTTGTTGTTTCTTTTATTTCTTTTAGTCATTTGACTACGGCCATGCTGGAGAGGAGACTTGCTTCATAAGTAACTGGTGGGCTTCCAGAAGGAGAAAAATTATAATAAACCTGTTCAGGTCCACACCTCGAGTGCACAGGACTTGAAAGACCCCCTTGTGGTCCCTCCTGCCAAGGAGAGTTGTAGTGGTGGTGCCAGAATTGGGATTGATCAGCAGAAATACTTGGGTACTTACTTAAGGAGTCCCCAAACTTATTACCTGTCTACCCATCCGCTAACCTATCCATCCACCCATCTATTGATCCCTCCACCCACCTATTCATCCATCGACCCACCCATCTATTCTTCTGCTCATTAACCCATCCACATATCTTCCCATTCACCCACCTTCCTGCCCATCCGTCTACCCACCCAGCCATCTACCAACTGTCATCCACCCATCCACCTATCCATCCACCAGTTCATCCATCTACCTATCCATCTGTCCATTCAAACATTCATCCACCCGTCTGCCCACCCATCTGTGTTCATAATTATCCATCCATCCATCCATCCATCTTCCCACCCATCCATCCATCTTCCATCATCCCATCCATCTGCTCCCTTCCTGCCTATCTACCCACCTGTCCGTCCATCTACCTATGCATCCTTCCATTCAAACATTCGTCCACCCGTCCAACCATCCACCAGTCGGTCCATCCATCCATCCATTCACCCATCTGTGTTCATATCTTCTCACCCATCCAACCATCATCCCACACATCCACCCGTCCACCCATCTGCCCATCCATCCGTTCACCCATCTGTGTTCATATCCACCCATCCACATATCTTCTCACTCGTCCACCTACCTATCCACCCAGCCATCATCATACACATCCACCCATCCTGCTCCTTTTCCGCCTTTCCATTCACCTGTTCATTCATCTATCTATCCATCCTTCCATTTATCCACCCGTCCACCCACCCGCCTACCCACCCATCCATCCATCCATCCATCCATATGTTCATACAGCTATTCATCTCTTTATCCCATCTGCGCATCCACCCATTTATCCGTTCATCCACCCTCTCTCCCATCCACCCAATAATCCATCATATCATAATAGAACCAGCTCATTATGCATCCACCCCCGCCTTCTCACCCCACCACCCACTTCCAACCATCCATCCAGCTTATCTCGTCAACCATCTTAATTCTAAAGACTGACTAATGTGATTGTTATCAATCTGAAATACCAGACAACTGATGCCTGTGCTAACCTTAGCCATGTTCTGCTGTTTTATCTCAGAAGTACTCACTGCAAAGTTACCTGCACAGGTGTATATGCATGTGTGTGTGTGTGTGGTGTATGTTTGCATCAGCATATATATATATGTGTATGTATGTATATGTATATATATATATACACACACACACATATATATATATATTTATATATATATACACATAGACATACATATACATACACACACATATATACATAAGTGATATGTATATGTAGGGGGCCTGTGTGTAATTCCCTCTTGCTCAGGTCATCTTTCAGATACTCTCCTTCCTCCACTCATCACATATCCATCTTTCTCCCTCTCTGTGTCGCTGTCTCCGGTATGTTATACATTTATGCCATGATATAATTATGCATACATACTTACATGTGTACATGCATACATATGCATGTAGGTAGGTATGTCTGATGATTTCAGTCATTGGACTGTGGTATGGTGATGAAGCAAGTTGTACTTGATCATATGAAACCTAACACTTAATTCAGTCAGATATTTATCTTCCTCAAATCTCCCCCCACTGCAGTCTCTCTCTGCACACACACACACGCACACATACATTTATTATTATAATCCTTTCTGCCTTAGGCATAAAGGTCTGGAATTTTGAGGGAGAGGTCTAGTCAATTACATATCACATGGATCCAAGAGCTCAACAGGTACTTATTTTATTGTTGTAGTGAAAATGGAACTCCCCTTCCCACGTGGCTAAGTGGTATGAACCAGCCACTATAAAGTCAGGCAGTCAGTCGTTGTAGAGGTTAATCAGTAGTAGTAGAGTCATTATACAAATTTCTCAGTCTTAGTTACATGATCCATACGAGTTTGACCCCACTTAAATTTTTTTTTTTTAAATAGGGTAACTATTCTATTGGTCTCTTTTGTCAAACTGTTTAGTTATGGGGACATAAATAAGCCTATACCAGTTGTTAAGTGGTGGTGGTGGCAAACAAACACACACGTAGGGCTTCCACACAGTCTCTGTCTACCAAATTCACTTCACTCACAAAGCTTTGGTCAGCCCTGGACTACACCAAAGGACACTCACCTGAGGTGTCACACAGTGGGACTGAACCCAAAAGTATTCAATCACAGAACAACCTTCTTAACCACATGGCCATGCCTGCACCTAGTGTGCCATTGCCTTTTATTAAAAACAAACAAGGAAGGTGTCATTTAAGGAGAAATTGGCTGCTATTTCTACCAAGTCAAGTAGCCATGTCGATAGAGAATGATAACCGATAATCTCAATCGAAGTGTGATAGTTCTGCTCTAAGTGGACATTTCCTGTATGTCCACAATATTTCTGTTGGCAGAAATTCCTTTTGTCCGTTCTTCCTATTGATTCTTTTATTATCTTTATCACCATTCCAGTTTATCACAGATCCATCATTATTAACCCATTAATAGATATTTCTTATTTCTCAGATAGCTTTATGGCTTCAACCATTGTTTCTTCCACCACCACCATCAACTACAACAGCAGCAGCACCACCACCACCACTGTCACACTGTTCTGCTTCCATGTTGGTCAGAATCAAAGGAAGTTCTTCCATTTCCTTTTCATATCTTAAAAGTAGTTGGTTCTATAAGCTTCACCACCATCCAACAACTTACTCAGTTATCTAATAATCTTGTCTTTTAGTCACCCTGTCACACAGTCAGCAAGTCTTTGGGTCACCAAGTAACACTCAATCTAGTTACTGAGTTGCCCTGTGACACAGTTAGTTTTCTGGTCTCTGAGTCACTCAGTTACATCGCCATCTGTTCACTGAGTCACTCATTCACTCTGTCAGTCACCATGTCACCCATTCATAGTCATGCAGTCACACTGATCAAGCAACTGAATCACCCAGTCACATAGTCATCTGGTTTCTGAGTCAACCAGTCACAGCCTTCTAGTCATGTTCTGAGTTCAAATTCCACTGAGGTCGACATTGCCTTTCATCCTTTTGGCGTTGATAACATAAGTAGCAGTCACATACTGGGGTCAATGTAACCGACTGGAACCCCCCCCCCACCACCACCACCACTTAAAATTTCAAGGTGTGTGCCAATAATTGAAAGAATTATTATTATTCAATTCATTAATTAATTAATCACTGCAGTGTTGTCCATTGAAAATGGTACTGGGAAAAGAATTTGGCGGTGGAGGAGGAGGAAGGAGGGGAGAAGAAGAAGAAGAAGAAGAATCTATATACAATACAGTATCTAATATTGAAATTTAGCACAGTGCTTTCCTATGTCCCACCTCTTCACAATCAATCAATGAAGAAGTGAAAGAGAAAGAGAGAAAATAGTGTTATCATCATCGTCAGTATTAGTTCTAATAGCAGCAGCAGCAGTAGTAGTAGTAGTAGTAGTGATAATAGTGACAGTAATAAACAAGCAGATAATTTGTTGGTGTTCTGGGTGAAGAGTCTCTAACTTTTCGCTCAATTTCGGAACCAATAAGCCATTGTATATAAAAAAGGGGAACTGACTGACCAACTGAATAACTGTGGTGGACAATTGATCTTCGATTCAAATTTATTACAAACGAATGTTGTTGCTGTTGCTGCTCTTGTTATCAGCCATCTTTTTTCTTTTTTGTTTTATGCCATTTCGTTTGTATCTGAGACTATTTTATCTGAAATTCTTTTCTTTTTATATATTTTTTTTCTATGACAGTAAATAACCAAATTTCCCACAAAACCACATCATACTGTCCTTGGCAAAGAAAAAAAAAAACAAGCAAAAACACACACACACACAAAAAAAACTGCATTGGTTAATGCTGACCATGCACATATGTCCACAAGAACATGGTCAATAGCTTTTATTGTTTACTTCTTTCAGTCTTTAGACTGTGATCATGCTGGAGCACCACTTTTTAGAATTTTAGTTGAATGAGTTGACCCCAGTACTTATTTTTATTTCGAAGTCTGCTATTTATTCTATCGGTCTGTTTTGCTGAACCACTAGGTTATGGGGATGTAAACACACCAATACCAAATATCAAGTAGTGTTGCGGACAAACACACACACATAACTATGATATATATACTTATCTATATTGGTCTGTCTGTCTGTCTCTCTCTTACTTGCCCAAGGTGCCATGCAGTGAGACTGAGTACCAGTTAAGCACTGGGGTCGATTTAATCGACTTAACCTCTTTGTCTGTCCTTATTTGTCCCCTCTATGTTTAGCCCCTTGTGGGCAATAAAGAAATAAGATACTATCCCTTAGTTGGTTGGATTAACAACCTCTAACCTTTTTTGAATGATATATATATATATACACACACACATTTATATATATATATATATATATATATATATATATGAGAGAGAGAGAGAAAATATCATTAATATTAATATTTCTGAAAATATATGTGAACATGCACACATACATACACACACGTGTGTTTTTTTTAGTTTATTTTAGCCATTACAATTGTGGCCATGCTGGAACAGTTCTAGCTTGTGTACATGTATATGTGCACCTGTTCATTCACACGAATATTTCTGCTGCTATTTTTAGGAAGGGGAAAAAAAAAGATGGTGAAAAAGAGACCAACAAAGCAAAACCTCTAATCTGTCAACTGTGAGACTAGTGAACAAGCAAGTAACTGCAAATATATTACATGTGATTCCTCACACAGACACACACACACACAGGCAGAGAAGAGCTTATGGTGAAAAGCCATCAGTCTAACGGCATTGTACATCTCAACAGAATTCCAATAATCTGAAGCCATTATAATCCAATTGATCATAGGTCTTTTTTTTTTTATTCAAACACTGTTGCAATTTACTATATGATCTATTCTACATTGTACAAGATATAATATGGAAGATGTGGTTCCAGCCAGCATCAGCAAAAGACTGGTCAAATACAGACATGTACTGTTAGTACTGAAGCAAAGACATTATCTAAAAACTGTCCAGGTCTTTTCTTTAATTAAGTTAATATTGGTTTCAAACAGGGAGGTGAGCTGGCAGAATCATTAGCATGCTGGGAGAAATGCTTAGCGACATTTCCGTCCGTCTGCACATTCTGAGTTCAAATTCCACCGAGGTCGACTTTGCCTTTCATCCTTTTGGGGTCAATTAAATAAGTATCAGTTATGCACCGGGGTCAAGGTAATCGACTTAATCCCTTTGTCTGTCCTTGTTTGTCCCCTTATATATATATATATATATATATACATATCTTTTTTTTCCCCATCAATTTCAGCTCAAAGCTGTGGCCATGCTGGGGCACCGCCATTTTGCTACTGTTATTATTGAAAGCCTCCTATGATATGTGCCATTTGGTGAATAAAGGAGTTTGATGTTGCTGCCCTCATTTGCACCTCCTGTTGCGAGGTGGGTTCATCTAGGAATCTTGACAGGAAGAGATCCGGTTATGTTTCGAAAACACCTTCATCCACTTTGTGTAGGTCCCTCAGGCTCTTTGGGAGAATATTAAAAAAACTGTGGGCCCTTGAAAACCCAAGCTGTTGCAGCAACTGGTCTTGAAGCGTGAGGATATTGTTGGGATCTTTATATATATATATCATCGTCGTCGTTTAACGTTCGCTTTCCATGCTAGCATGGGTTGGACGATTTGACTGAGGACTGGCAAGCCAGGAGGCTGCACCAGGCTCCAATCTGATCTGGCAGAGTTTCTACAGCTGGATGCCCTTCCTAACACCAATATTTATCTATATACATATATATGTAGATGTGTTTGTGTCTACCCTTATCTTGACACCATGTATCACATGTAAACTATCATGTGGTATTTTAGAAAACAGTGTAAATTCATTTCCAGTCATCTGTGGGAAACATATCCAGCCACAGGAAAATATTACTTTCCTTGGAAACAGAGATGAGGATCAGCAAAACTCTGGCTGACCAATGCATGCAAGGGGAAAATGGATGTAAAAAGGACAATAACGATGATGATAATGAAGATAATAACAGAAGATAATGATAACGATGGTGAGGATTATAATTAAACTTTCATGAAGCAAGTCCGCAGTTCGCAAGAATCACTTCAGAATAAATAATGAGACTGTTACAGTTGAGACAGATGAATGAGATGGATTTGATTGGTGTGCAACATTATGCTTTATTCTTCAAGATTTATAGCAGTTGATTGGCAACCCTGCAGAGAGTGTCCTGAGCCAAGTTTAGCAATCAATGAATCTATTTCTGTGTGGATGTGTGATTCATATTTGTCTGGATCTGATAGGAGAGATTGTTGTTGTTGTTGTAGTGGTCATTGTTGTTTAACCCCGGGTCGACTCTTATCAGACACACATATAATAAAAATCCATTCCAGCCTCTACAGTACTTAAAACAGCATTTTAATTTTCCCCCACAAATAAAAAATGTGCCCTCATCATAAATGGACAAAGTAGAGAGGAAATATTTATATATATAAATTTAGTGAATGGAGTAAAACGCATATGTTAATTGCATACTTTTATTTCCAACATATGTTTCGAAGATTACAAATTATACCTTCCATAGGAATAGGTGATGTTGTTAAGAATGTAATCTTCTCTTCAGGGAAATGCATGGGAACCAGCTTAAACGTAAGACATTTTAACCGAGTTATTTATTAACTAGGAGAAAATAAATACATATAATAATATATATATATATATATATGTACATACATAAATACATACATAGAGATATAGAGCAGATGCTAACTCAGGAATTGCGATTTATGATTTTATTCAAAATATTTCCCTCTCAGATTCGTACACTTATTGCAGCAGTCCTTCAGTTTTTCTAAGCCCTTTCGAAGCCTCGGAAGAGGTGGGCCTGCAACTGGGCCTTTTGGGATACCCTTAAAACCAGGAAATTTCTAGCCCCCCCCCCCCCCCCAACTCATATTGTCTTCACTCACAACACAAAGTTCAGTCTCTCTATCAAAAGAAGCTGTTCCCTCTTTGAATTAGCATTCTTTCCAGGAATCATAATTTACCTTTAACCTGTTGTTCCCCTTCATCAGATGCAATAGAATATGAGATGTAAGCCACAACGAGGTTCTTAGCGTTTTTTAAGAAAGGATTAGATTAACATGAAGCTAAAACGACTGATCCAAATATAGTGTAGAGAGGAACATAGAAACCTTATTTGGTGAATTGGTGAATGTATGACTGCATGAATGTTTGGTCGATAAGAAACAACTTCTGTGTGTGTGTGTGTGTGTGAGATTTCTTACTTTCACATAAATATTTTTTACTGAATCTAAATAAACTTCAGACACAGTAAATACACACACACACACACACACAGATATTACATACATTCACACACATATATACATACATTGCATACATAATATACATACATTACATTTATACACATATACCTACATTATACATTCATTATTACATATATTACATACATATACACATGTATTACACACATACATACATCCATATGTATATATTTGTGTGAGTATATATAAATAACCTATCGGTAAATCGATGAAGACAGAAATAAACAGAACAAGCTCCAATTATCTTCCCTTATTTTTCATAAATAATATATTTTCCTCTTTTATATACATCAATATTCTAGCCATTAACAGAAAGAATATCCTTTCTTTTCTGCGGCTCTACGTGTGTATGTGTGCATACATACATACATACACACAAATACATTTATATATATACATATACATATATATATATATATATATATATATATATATATATATATATATAAATATGTGTGTGTGTGTAAGAGGTTGCACGCGCATGTGTGTATGTGTATATATATATATATTTATATATATACAGGTAATGATGATGATGATGGGCGTGTTTCTTTGTGTCTGTAGATGGGTGCATGATTGCATATGCAAATGAGAGAAAAGAATAGGAAAAAGAGAGGGGGAGACAGAGAGAGAGAAAAGTGAATGAATTTTCCGCCTGATTCTTTTATTTATATGCCACCCCTCTCTCCTCTTGCACTTCTCTCTTTCAAAGTACCTCCTCCACCACAATAACATCACAACAGACCATTCAATTCCACCGCTATACATCACCACCACCACCAACACACCATGAGCCAAAAAACCATGACCATTTCATGGAGGGGCTTCTCGTCTACATGATTTCCAGTTCAATTTCATCGCATTCCATTATGGAAAGGCATTTTCTACCACAGCCTCAGGAGTGAACCCAAACCTTCATTATAATCATCAATGTTTGCTCTTCCATGCTTGCATGAGTTAAATGGAATTCGTTGGGACAGATTCCTTGTGGCCTGATGCCCTTCCTGTCGTTAAATCTCTCTTGTCATCAAGTAAAGCAATGTTTCTCCACAGTTGTACATGTCAGGGCCGCTGACTGGCTCCCATGCTGGTGGCACGTAAAAAGCACCATTCAAGCATGATCGTTACCAGTTCCACTGGACTGCCTCCTGTGCAGGTGGCACGTAAAAAACACCATTTGAGCGTGGCCGTTGCCAGTACCGCCTGACTGGCCCTCGTTCCGGTGGCATGTAAAAGCACCCACTACACTCTCGGAGTGGTTGGCGTTAGGAAGGGCATCATCCAGCTGTAGAAACTCGGCCAGATCAGATTGGAGCCTGGTGCAGCCATCTGGCTCGCCAGTCCTCAGTCAAACTATCCAACTCATGCCAGCATGGAAAGCGGACGTAAAACGATGATGATGATGATGATGATGATGATAACCACCTTACATACAAAACACAATCAAATATATAACATACAATGCAGAAAAGTTTGAAATTTGTATTGCTGTTTAATTTGCCTTACAACTGCTGTGAGACTAAACCTTTAAACTGGTAACATTTCATAGAAATAAAACCATACAACTGTTATAGAACTGTTGTTTCTGATAACAATACTGTTGGTGTTCAAACAATGTTTCCATCTTGTTCTACAGGTTTTGCCATTCCAATAAACAAAGAAAACAACAACAATACATTTCTTTTATTTAACCATAATAGTTTCTTTAAAAGGATTATCCTAGGGATTTTTCTGTTATGTTTTTTTTTATGGCAGGGTGGGGGTGGGGAGATTTTTTTTTTTTTTTAAAGATTTGGTTTGGAATGCTATGGTGGTGGTTAACTGGCCGACTCAATAGAATCTTGCATTTTATTTCTTCATGGTGTGTTTGTGCTGATTTTCTACTGTGCAGTGAGATCAAATCCTGCTGAGATCACCTCTGTTTTTCTACCTTTCAGGAGTCAATAAAAAAAAAAAGGTGCCAGTTAAAGGTGATAGAGTGGTAGGGACTATAAGAATGCCGAACCAACAGATGCCTTGTGGTATTTGATATGGGTCTCTGCATTCTGAGTCAAGAAGAAAATAAACATAAAATGATAATCCTTTCTATAGGCATGAGGTCTGAAATTTTGGGGATAGGGGCTTGTTGATGACAGAAACAAGTAAAAGGGTAAAAGAATATATATACACAAGCTTCTTACAGTTTCCATCAACTGAATCCATTTACAAGGCTTTGGTCGATCTGGGGCTACGTTTGAAGACACTTGTCCGAGGTCCCATGCAGTGAGATGGAACTCAAAAGCACGTGGCTGGGAATCAAGCTTCTTTATCCCACAGCCATGCTGGTGGCTAGAATTTTGTAAAAAAGTGAGCTCCATTCCGAGAAATGGCAAAGAAGTTTGAAAAATTGCAGCTCTATCCAACCCACTCTGACAATGAATAAGAAACAAAAACATTTCTACAACAACAACAACAACAAAAAAGAGAAACACCATGAAAGTTCTCTCAATAAAAAAAAAAAATTTTTTTTTTAAATACCAACAAATTTTGGTGTTTTAGGGGGAAAAAAAATCTTAAAAGTCATCTAGGTAGGTTTTCTCTGCAGTTTGTTCTCTGGTGTTAAAAGGCCTCTGACGGCGTTGCTCCAATTCCTGTAATTAAATTCAGTTGAATTAATTTAATAATGAATTGATATTCTTTAAAATGGTAATTGCAAACAAAAAAAGGACCTGCAGAAATGAACAAGGAATAAAACTGGAATAAAGAAAGGGTTGGGGTCGAGGATGGTGGTTGTTGTTGATTTTTTTTTCTTGTCTTATTTTATTTTTGTTCTTTTTTCCTTTTTTCTTTTTTTTACTGGAAAACAACAGATTTATAATTAATAATTGTAATTAATAAGGTGGAACTCATATGGTTGAGACCTCTCATTTTTCAAATGCATCTTTGTATAGCCAACAGCATGTCTCACACCAAGACAAAAAAAAAAAATCAACAAAAATAACTGATTGTGCTGTTAACCCTTTTGCTACCATATTTATTTTGAGATGCTCCGTGTTTCTTTTGATTAATTTTAAATATAACAAAGAATTTAGTAAAATAACTTAGTTATTATTAATCTAGTGTTAGGAACATAAATTGTGACTAAGGTTTGGTGGAAGATTTTAATTCAAAACTTCTGAAAACAAGACATTTGTATTCAGAACCAGAGCCGGTTTCAGCCAGTTTGGTATCAAAAGGGTTAAAGAGAAATTGGAAAGAAAGAAACAATTTAGATGAAAGCATTGCTGTGTGGTAAGAAGCTTGCTTCCCAACCACAGGGTTCTGGTTTCAGTTCCAGTACGTGACACTTGATATCATTATTGTTGTTTTATCTCACTGTAAATACTATGCTATTGTTCCTAGCCATTTCTGGCATCCTAAGTGTTGATGTGCCTAGATTCTATTGAATCCTATAACTAATCAATATATGTGTGTGTGTGTGTGTGTGTGTGTGTGTGTGTGTGTGTGTGTGTGTAAGCATGTGGCTTAGTGGTTAGGGTGTTGCACTCATGACCATGAGATTGTGGTTTCAGTTCCTGGATTGGGCAATGCATTGAGCTCTTGAGCAAAATACTTCATTCCATGTTGCTCCAGTTTGCTCAGCTGGCAAAAGTGGCTAATCTTGTGACAGACTGGCGTTTCTTCCAGTATGGAATGTATGCTCCACAGAATCCGGGAAACTAGACTTTGAGCCCTTGGCAGGGGACAGTCCTTTGATCGTTTCTTTGAGACACACAGACACACACATGAAATACAAATACGATAGTAAAAGTCTGGCTTAAGAATACCAAACTTACCTGATCTTTTTGCCTCTTCAGTATGTCAATATCGTGTTCCTTAAACTGGGGTTCTTGTGAGGGATCGGCAGCAGTTTGGGGGTCTGCAGACTTCTGTAGGGAAAGAAATACAGAAACAAAATATCAGAGTTAATGATGTGTAGAAACTGAAGTTTAAGAACAAAGTATGCTGAGGACTTGACAACTGGTGTTGGTGTGTTTATGTCCCTATAACTTAGTGGTTCAGCAAAAGATTAACATCACCATGATATTTTTAACCCTTTTGATACCAACCCGGCTGAAACCACCTCTGGATTTGTAGAACAAATGTCTTGTTTTCATAAGCTTTGAATTAAAATCTTCCACCAAACCTTACTGACAATTTATGTTCCTAACACTAGCTTAATGATAACTAAGTTATTTTATTAAATTCTTTGTTATATTTAAAATTAATCGAAAGAAACACAGAGCATCTCAACAGAAATATGGTAACAAAAGGGTTTAAACCTTCCATCAAAATTTCTTGTTACTTTATGTTCTGAATGTTTCATGTTACCTTATGTTCCAACTTAATAACGACAAAATTATTTTATATTCTTCACAATTTTCAAAATTAATTGAAAGAAAAGCAGTGCATTCCAACAGAAATATGCTACCAACCTGCCTGAGGTTGTTCCTGGTTTTATGTTACAAACTTCCTGTTTTAAAGCGATCTCAGTATAGACTTTAAATCAAAATTTCATGTTAATTTATTATGTTAATTTATATTTCAAAAAGCAACTTAATAACAACAAAGCTATTTTGCTAAATTTATATTTTCAAAATTAATTGAAACACAGGCATTATTTTTCAACAGAAAAATGGTAACAAAAGGGTTAAGTCTTTTGATAGTAACCTATTTGATATTGCCCCTGGTATTATGTTATAAACTTTCTGTCTTAAAGTAAACTGAATTAAAATCTTCCATCAAAATTTCATGTTTAATTCATGTTCCAAACACCAGTTTAATAATGACAAAGTTATTTTACTAGATTCTTCATTAATTTCAAAATTAATTCAAACAAAGAGAGTGTATTTCATTAGAGATATAGTAACGAAGGAGTTAAAAACAAAAGAAGATCACATTTTTTCCAATCTTTGCAATAATAATGCTTGAAAACACTCTTGAATAGAGTGATCTACTGGAAATGAGTTAACCGATGAAGAATATTGGTCTCATGGAACCATTTTTCCATATGGAGCTTCTAATGGTTATGAGTAATGATTTAAAAGCAAGACAACAATTATAACCAACAACAAGAAAAAACACAAGAATAGCACACACACACACGCACGCACACAGAAAGAAGATGGCAAAACAGCATGTCAAAAGATACAAAAATGTAAAACCGGAGGGAATTAGACAAACCTCTTGTGGGAAATATTTGGTGAAGACAAATTCAAAATTTTCAACGAGGCTTCTGAAAAATGAAGAGAATGTATTTAAAAGATGTAATGGGAGATTTTTTAAAAATCAAAAAATTTTTTACAGCTGAACATAAAATAGATAACACCTCGTCACAACCATCATCATCATCATCATCATCATCATCACCATCATCATCAGCAGCAACAGCATTTTTATTTTAAAACATGTCATCTTTTTGTAACTTACAAATAAATTAGTAATTACATCCATTTATTCTTCATTTTCTTCTTCTTGTTTTCTCTCAATATATATATAATATATACGATGGGCTTCTTTCAGTTTCCGTCTACCAAATCCATTCACAAGGCTTTTTGTCAGCCCAAGGCTATAGGAAGAAGACACTTGCTGAAGGTGCCACACAGTGGGACTGAACCCGGAACCATGTGGTTGGGAAGCAAGCTTCTTACCACACAGCCACATTGTAACCATCATCATCTTCATTGTTATTGTTGTCATTGTACTTATGGGGATCTTATTATGCCAGCATGAATTAAGAAGGATCTTTTTGAGAAGGTGTTTTGCGATCAGATGTCCTTCCTGACGTCAATGCTTTTATTTGCCTTCTGCAACCTTCAGGAATACAGTGTGCCTGTTCCAGAAATGGTAGACATACGAGTGGTTGGTTGAATAATAGATAGATAAGTAGATAGATAGATGGATGGATGGATGGATAGGTAGGTAGACAGATAGATAGATTGATAGATAGATAGATAGATAGATAGATAGATAGATAGATAGATAGATAAATAGATAGATAGATAGATAGATGGACAGACAGACAGACAGATGGATAGATAAATAAGATAGATGGATGGATGGATAGACAGATAGATAAAAGGTTAGACAGATAAGTATATTGATTTATTGTGCAAGCAAGCATGCATACAAACAAACATAGACAGATAGACACACACAATATTTATGCACACACTCATAGACATACATACAGACATATACACACACACACATGCATGTGTATGTGTATATATATATATATATACACACACACACACACACACACACACACACACACACACACACACGCACACAACTATTTTTGTAGTCATAGCTTTTTTTTATTTCTAATGCAGGCTTTCAACATCCCAAACCACAACACCAAAGTAAGAAGAGAAGTTAACTGAGTAATTCAAATCAAACTCCCAGAAGAAGACATATCACAAAATTTAGATGTAAAACCATTGGCAACAGGATTTGCAATTTGATCAGTTACGTATAAAATTCCTTTGAAAACATTTTTGTTAATGACTGCTGTCAACAGCTGTTCCCTGCGGGTAGAATCATTACATACAACAGCCATTATCAATGTGGTTGGTTAGCAGCTGTGCACTTAAATGGACGAACTCCCTGACAACAACATAAACAGCTGTACTATCTTATATATAATCAATTTGTTGGTGCAATTAGCTCGTGAGGTTTCCGAAGAGCAGCTACCTCATTGACAACAGGATGATTTTTTTTTTTTAGAGGTAGTCAAAGTATCTACTGTTGTTGTTGATGTTGTTCATCATCATCATCATCATCATCATCTTCATTTAATGTCTGCTTTCCATGCTGGCATGAGTCGGACAGTTTGACTGAAACCTGGTAAGCCGGAGAGCTGCACCGAGTTCCAGTCTGATTTAGCATGGTTTCTTATTCCTTTACTGCCCACAAGGGGCTACACACAGAGGAGACAAACAAGGACACAAACGGATTATACCAACCCCAGTGCGTAACTGGTACTTATTTAATCAACCTTGAAAAGTATATTACCCAAAGTTCTCGATCATTTGTCATTGCCTCCATGAGGCCCAACATTTGAACATCAATCATGGTCATTAGTTCAATAGCTTCCAACATGTGGCTGGCTAGTAGAATACTCAGAGGGAACATTAATAGTTTAATAATTAGCTGCAGGCGATGCTGTGTGGTAAGACGCTTGCTTCCCAACCACATGGTCCCAGGTTCAGTCCCACTTTGGGGGCACCTTGGGCAAGTGCCTTCTACTATAGCCTCGGGCTGACAAAAACTTTCTGAGTAGATTCTGGACTCCTCTGCTCATTCAAGACTGACCTGTGGTTAAACAACAACAAAGAAGAGAGAACAACGTACTTGTTTTGCATTTCTCTGGAATCTTGTCCACTGGGTATCAAATGGCCTAAAATAGATGAGAAAAAAAATTATTTAGTGGAGGGGTTTTACTGAGAAACAGAGAAGAAACAAGCAAACACACACACACACACACATACGTACAAACAACATACTGGTTCGTAATCACAGAATACCACTAGTGTCTTCAACCACAGCCTCAAATTAATCAATGCCTTGTATGAGGAATTTGGCTGTCAGAAACTGTGTAGAGGTTGTGTAGAGGTCCACTCTGTGTGTGTGTGTGTATGTGTGTGTGTGCGCGTGTGTGTGTGTGTGTGTGTGTGTGTGTACTCACATGTATTTTTTAGAATCTAAAGTTTTGCACATGATTGTGCAGTGTTCAGTGATGAGATGGCACTCATCTGACAAGAAGTAGCAATCAGCACACACACACACACACACATATATGAACATTGTAGCTTGCTTGAAACATTGTGATGAGGAGCTAAAAGAGAATAATGAAGCTGGAGAATTTCTTACAATGTAGAATACCAGAAAGTTTGTAAATTTATTTGTGGGTAACAGTTGGCTTTCTAAATAAATTAGCAGACGGGAGATAAATATTGACCTGGGTTAAGACACTGGACTTCCAAGTGCATGTAGCTTCATATGAAAGAGGAATTGATTGAACATAAGAATTGCCAATAGATCAATGATAAATTCTGTAGCTTCTTATAATAATGATTTCTGATTTAAGTACAAGGCCAATGATTTTGAGGGGAGGGGGTTTAGTTGAAACCACCGATCCCAGTACTGGACTGATACTTTATTTTACTGACCTTGGTGAGGATGAAAAGTAAAATTGACCCTTGTGGGATTTGAACTCGGAATGTAAAGAGCTATAACTAAATATTCTAGAAGAGGAGCTTAGATGAAACCACTGGATTCAGTTCAAGGTCAGATCAGGCCAGGTCAAGCGTGGGGGGGGGGGGGGGCAAGTGCTATTGCATTCACTATTTGTTGGTGTATCCCCAGGTCCTCCTGGGTGATCAGTTGAGCAGAATATCAGTCGTCCCCCATCTCCACAAAATACCTCATCTGTCACGACCATGTGGTACGTGGTCAACCAACGCAAGCAGTCGATGACCCAGTTCTGGACTGGTACTTCATCTTATCAACCCAGGAGGGGTGAAGGGTAAAGCTGACACCAGTGGGAGCTGAACTGAGGATGTAAAGAGCAGCAGTTAAATAGTACTGCAAGGTGTCTTTGTCTGATGTGCTAAGGGATCTTGTCAACCTACGGGCCTGATGCTTCTGATTAACCATATCCAATCTGCTCACAAGGCTTTGGTTAGCCTGAGGCTATAATAGAAAACACTTGCCCAAGGTGCTATGCAGTGGGGCTGAACCTGGAACCATGAGGTTGGGAACCACTCCTGCACCCATTGGTCTATGCCTGTGCTTTCCAGGAAATTTCATTGTAAACATTTTTGTTGTAGGAAAATTTATCATACGAAATTTTGTTTTAAATAATCTCATCACATTTTTTTTTATGTTTGATGTTGAATAAAGACTTCATTATTTAATGCTTTTATAAATCTTTTTTATAATTTTTTTCTTTCGATATTATACACTTCCAGTGAATTTGCCTTATGACAAATTTTCTTATACAGCGAAATTTCTTGCAGCAAATTTTCCTGGACACAGGTGAGAGTTAATAGATACTAATAATCCTTTTCCCTTCCACCAATCCTTGACCGGTACTTTATTTTATTGACCCCCAAAATGATAAAAAACAAAGTTGACTTCAGTGGGATTTGAACTCAGAATGTATAGAAGGCTGGACTAAAACACCCCAAAGTGATTTTTTTTTTCTACCTCTCAAACAATTCAGCCAACTCGGCACCTTGTCGTTTCCGACAATAACGAAACTCTACCATCTGTTGTAGATGCATAATGTTAGGTGGACTTGGCCATTGCTGGTTAAGTGTGTTCGTTATGTACACAATACAATCGCTGCTATTAATACTGTAATACTGGTTGATTAACACTTTGAGAACAAAGTTTATTGATGTTTCGACATCAAAGAAGACCGAGACACTTTATTGAGATACGAAAAAAAGCAATAAGGTTGTTAGAATTTTTAAGTTCTCAATGAATATATAAATAAAAAATATAAAAAAAAAAAATGAAAATAAATAAATAAGTGTAGCCTACGTCTGGACCTTAATAAAGAAAAGTAGGTGTGTGTGTGTATATGTATATATACATATATGTTTATATATATACACATATACATTCATATATATATACATATATATATATATATATATATATATATATATATATATATATATATATATATATATATATATATATAAATATATATATATACATATATACACCGAGCTAGACACAAGCCATCCACCCGTACACACACATATATACATATCTATTTACACATACGCACATATATATATTTATATATATATAAAGATGTGTATTTATATACATGTGTGTATATATATTATATATGTATATACACACATATATATTTACATTTATACACACTCATATATATATATACATTTATACACACTCATATATATTTATTATTTTTATAGAAATTATATACCGATCATCATCACCATCATCACAATCTTAGCGTCTACTTTTCCTGGCTAGACTTTGTCGAGGTAGAATTTCCAGTGCCAGATGCCCTTCCTGATGCCAACCCTCACTTGTTACTAATTAAGACAGTAATTGCCCAGCCTATCAAACAACGAACAGCCCAGACATGTTTTTGTTGAGGGTTGCAAGCAAACCCCATCACTTGGGAAATGCAAAGTGAACTGGCAGAAGACAAGCCCACGTACAGTGGGCATAAAAAGCTCTTTCAGGATACATTCAGGGCCCCACTGAAGAGCTTTGAGATCAACCCCCAACACTTGGGGAAATGCAAGCACAAGATTGTCCTGCCTGGTGAAACTGCTCCAATGGAGATGCCACCTCCTACGAACAGAACAGGATTGCAGGGACACAAAGAAAATGCAAACATTACAAGTCCAGAGCTAACTTTTTGCTTTCAGCCCCAGCTGACCACCAGCAAAACCTTTTGAGCACACATCGGACTGGTCGGCCACAGCCAAAGACATTGCAACCCATCTTCTTCTTTCATGTGATGCCCTTGCTTATTGTCGACAACAATGGACGAACTCGTAGTAGAACACATCCACACATTAGTTGCTCCAGCATGGCTGCAATCCAATGACTGAAACCAGTGTGGGTTTGAGTCCTTTGTTTGTGTCTGCTGATTGGTTTGTTCTTTTATGTTTATTTTTTTTTGTTGGTTGGTTGGTTGATGTCTTTATATCTCCTGATTGGCTGCTTTGTTTTTTTTTTTTATTTCTTTTTGTGTCCCAGTCTTTATTATTTTTGCTTGAATTTGTTCGATAGGGTCATGTTTAAGAGTTTTGTATTTTGTTTTATCGTTTTATTTTCAATGATTTTTTTTTTCTTTTTAGGAGGGTATTCGCTTTTGGTCTCTTGTGTATTTGCTGAAATAATCTCTTAAATTT
>NC_142951.1:32563375-32568375 GCF_046866305.1 Octopus bimaculoides | reverse complement strand
ACCAATGAGCAAAACAAGTGAAAGACAGAACTAAAAGTGAGATGAAAAGGAGCTTTTACTTACGGGTAATGGTTGCCAAATAAATGGTGATTTTTTAAGTATTCAATTTGTTTGCCAAGGGATTTATCTCTGATACTGAAGAACTACAAACAACAAAAAAACAAACACGCAATTTTTAATACGTCTGATATTCTTCTGGGTATAAAACAGAGCTGAAACTTCTGACATAAAAATGGTGCAATATTTTCCCAGCATTGACTTCTTGAAAATTGTGTGGTTGAGAAGCTAGCTTGCTCGCTTGTTCGCTGGCTTCTATACAACCACATGGTTTTGGGTTCAGTCTCGGTGCAGGGTACCTTAGGCAAGTATCTTCTACTGTAGCCCTGGGAAGACCAAAGCCTTGTGTGTGGATTGAATAGATGGAAACTGAAAGAAGCCCACTGTATCATTAACAGCATCATCATTTAGCATTCGTTTTCCGTGCTGGCATGGGTAAGACATCTGCCCCAACAGATTCTGTCCGACCCATGGAAGCAGGCAAAAGTGGATGTCAAAACAATGACAATGATTATGATTATGACTGATAATTAATTAACTTTAGATTCCCGACACTGGGCAAAATTTAATCAATATTAGTGTCTTAGAAATGGAAAAATTCTAGTCAAAATTGGTTTCTTGGAATTAAAAAACTAAATACTCGAATCCTTCGACATTCAGATTACTCAGTCAAATGAAGGAGGGCCAGCCTCCTGTAGGAACCATCTGTAGAAACCATACCAAATCAGACTGGAACCTGGTGCAGCTCTCCAGCTTACCAGTTCCAGTCAAACCGTCCAACCCATGCCAGCATGGAAAGTGGATGTTAAATGATGATGATGATGATGGTGGTGATGCTGCTGCTGCTGCTGCTGCTGATGATGATGATTGTGATGATGATTGTGATGATGATGAAGATGAATTTGTAACACAATGAGACAGCAAACACCCCTGCAAACGTTTACCAATCATCCATCCATCCTCACTGCTACCACTCCTCGCACCCATGCCATCATTCAACTTACCTACCACCGCCACCACCACCACCACCACCACCACCACCACCGTTACTACTACTACTACTACTACTATAGCTACGATTAACATCACAGATGCAGTGAAAAGTTGCACTGTTCGTGCTGTCTTTAATAATGGCCATTAAAATTATTCACAATCATCACCACCACCACCACCACCACCACCACCACCACCACCACAACATCTTTCACCACCACAATCATTATCATCACCACCATCTTCATCAACAACAACCACAACCACATGAGCACCACAGCCACTCCTGTAAATAACAGTCTTCATCTACAAATACAATTCTCACACACACACACACACACACAAAGCCCATTTTATCAAATCAATGGGAAGAAAAGAGAAAATCGATACACCACACACACACACATACACAAACTTATACATTTATACATACACACACACACACATATTGAAATTATATCATTATAGATTTCTCGGTTAAAAGCTTAACAAAGACAGAAAGAAGTGTTAGGTTAGCAGAGACTCAAGTACTGAGCTAAATTCCTCTCCACCAGCTATTCAATACCAGTTATACACCACTCCACCAGATATACAATACTTGCTGTACTTCATTCCAATATGCAATACCAGTTGTACTCCACTCCATCAGATATACAAGCTGTATTCCACTTCACTAGATATACAATAGCTGTACTCAATCCCATCAGATATATAATACAAGTTATACTCCACTCCACCAGATATACAATATCAGTTGTACTCCACTCCACCAGATATACAATACCAGTTGTACTCCATTCCACCAAATATACAATTTCAGTTGTACTCCACTCCACCAGATATACAATATCAGTTGTACTCCACTCCACCAAATTCTTCAGTGTTATTGTGGGCACTGCTGTCAGGATGAGTAGAGAGGGATCAAATACCACAGGGCACCTTGCTTGATCCCTCTAACAGCCTCACTAATCTCTCAGCATGACTCGGTACCTTTTTAATGACCCCCGAAAAGATGAGTCAAAAATGATCTCAGTGGGGTTTGAACTCATAAGGTAGAAATCTGAAACAAACACCACAAGGCATTTTATCCTGCCAATTTGCCATTGTAACAAGAGAAAAAATAACAACAACAGCAGGATTCTTCATTAACCAATGAGCAAGAGAGCCTCTATGTGGTTGTTCAACACACAAGAAATAGCAACGAAATCCACCATTCACACCTCAAATCCCACCCTATCATCCTAAATATGGCAATGGTACATTAGATATTGTATTCTTGTACACCCCTGGAAAGATTGGGATGGTCACAGCTTGAAGCCAGCTTCATCAGGGTTGATCTATAGCTAAACAGCAGCAGTAACAACAACAACAGCAACAACAGCAGCATATTTTCAGGCCTTCATACTTCTTACTATACTGTCTTCAATTAAATCATCAGAACTCTCAAGAGTAGTTCTATGGGTTAAATGCACCAAAACTACATTGATTTGGACACCATAGCTGATGAGAAGTTTCCCCTGTTTATTTGTCCTTTTCTATTAACTATTTCCACATCATCTAACTTCTATTTAAACACATACATGTACATGTGGTCACACATACACATGCAGATTTACAGACAGTTTCTATCAAATTTTACACACAAGACATTGTTCAGCCCAAAGCTATACTAGAAGACATTTGGTCAAGATTCTATGATTCAGTGGGATTAAACCTGTAACCAGTGCTTACAAAGTGGCAAACTTCTTTGACTGCCCAGACATACCTGTGGCCATCCTGTTTATGCAAAAAACCGGATTGGTTATGGTCAGAATGCTCATAGGTTAGTTCAAACATAGCTGACCTGGAAATAATACGATAACACCATCAAAAAGAATACCAAGCGAACCATTCAAGTTAACCCATCTAATACCAAGATGCACAAAGTGTAGTGGTGGTGGTGACGGGGGTGATGGTGGTGGTGGTGGTGGTGGTGGTTGTTAGAGCAGGGTTTGTAGTTGGATGTTTGATCACCAGAGGCTGTGTCACAGCTCTGTTGGAGCGTTTGCTAACCGTAACTAATCAATAACAACAAAGGCCATAGCAGAGAGTTGGCTTGTCTTTTAAAATACCATGATTGAGAGATGGGTTGGTTTACGAGACCTGGATGTTGAGTTAAAAGCTACGGTTTATGGCTGTCTTCAGTCCATAACAAATTACACATAAGTTATATGCATATCTATGTATATATACATATATATAATTCATAGATAATTTATATCTATATATGTGTGCATTATATACATACACACACACACACACACACACATATATAATTCATAGGTAACTTATATCTATATATGTGTTTTATATACATAGATATATATATATGTATGTATATTTATATATAATTCATAGGTAATTTATATCTATATATGATATGCATGTATAGTATGTATATAATTATATAATTATATAATTATATACATATATATATATATATATATATATATATATATATGGATATATATATACAGACATACATATATATATGTATATATACATATATTTAAATATATATATGCGTGTGTATATATGTATATATATATATATATATATTTATATATGCATGTATGTACAGTATATAAATATATATATATATATATATATATATATATATATTGAAATTTACATAATATCGAGGTCTCTTTCTTTCTTTTGTTGTCCTTTCTATCAATATATATATATATATATATATATATATATATATATATATATATATATATATATATATATATATGTATATATACATACACACATACATACATATGCACACATACACAGAAATCTAAGAGCATAACATAGACAAACATGTATACATACATGCATACACATACTGTTCCTAAGAGAATCCTCCACCTATACACACATCGCACACACACACACACACACACACACAGAGGCAGACAGACAGGCAGACAGAGATGGAATGAAAGAGAAAAAGACTGTTGTACAAAAACGCTATTGTTTTTCCTTCAATTTTTCCATGCTAGTATGAGTTAGATGAATATATTGTTTGGGCAACGTGACTGGTGCCAGTGGAACATAAAAAGCACCTTCGAGCGCTGGGCCTCACAGAGGCAATGACAAATGACCGAGACTTTTGGCAATGTGCTGTGCTTGAGAAGAAGACTCAACAAGCCAAGTGAAATAGTAGTCATGGCAGATACTGGTGTCACACAGCTGGTACCCATGCCAGTGGCACATAAAGAAACTCAATACACTCTTGGAGTGGTTGGTGTTAGGAAGGGCGTCCAACTGTAGAAACCATGCCAAATCAGATTGAAACCTTCTCTCTCTCTCAAATATAAACTCCACCCACTTACAAGACGAGGCATTTGCTATTTCTTTTTTCTCTTTTCTTTCTTGTTTTTGTTTCCTTGCCTGGCAAAGTACTCGGCAACCTCACCAATGCCATGTAAAAAGCACCCAGCACACTCTGTAAAAAAAGGGAGTTGGTGTTAGGAAGGGCATCCTGCTGTAGAAAAACCATGTCAAAACAGATATTGGAGCTTGATGCAGTCCTACGGCTTGCCAGATCCTGTCAAACCATCTAACCCATGCCAGCATGGAAAATGGACGTTAAATGTCGATAATGATGATGATGATAATCATGATGATGCCGACGATGATGATGACGACGATGATGATGACAATGATGATGATGATGATATCAAATTTGTATTGGAATGCTCCAGAATAAACCATCGGTAAAAACACAAAACACAAATATTTAATCAATTTATTTAAACGACCGAGATGACCAACGCTAATTAAGATTGGTTTCAAAACTCTGTGTGTCTTTAACTCTTACCCACGTGATCAGCAAAACAAATGAAAAAAAAAATGATATTTATTTTATTTCATTTACAAACTTTTAATTTATCATTTTAACTCTCTTCGAAATATAT
>NC_142951.1:32558375-32560875 GCF_046866305.1 Octopus bimaculoides | reverse complement strand
ATATATATATATATATATATATATATATATATATATATATATATAGATTCAAGGCTTGAATATGGTACTTATGCGAAGGCACCCGAATATCACATCCCAAAAGGGATGTATATATATATATATATATATGTATACATATACAAACATACATCCACATGCGTGTGTGTGTGTGTGTGTATTTATTATATAATTTAATATAATACGTCAACTAATTGAATAAAGACTTTTGAGATGCACACATAAACACACACACACACACACAAACATATGACAGATAATATCTAATTCACAAAATACATCAGCAGCATAGATTCAAGCAAGAAATCTCCATGTATGGGTAATAAACTGGGTTTAGGGTTACATAACTTAATTTAATATCTAAAACTGTCTAAATAAAATGAGCTTCAAGGTAAAGCACACACACACACACACACACATATCTATGAAGGAGTAAACTCCCTTCAGTTATTGACACTAACGAATAAAGCCAACACACTTAATTCCATGTGTGTGCACACATACACAAACCACACACACACACATACAGAATGTACACATACATATATTTGTGTTAGTGCGTGTATACATATATTTACGTAATATATGTGTGTGTATTTGTGCGTGTATATATATATATATATATATATATATATATATATAAAAACACACATATTACATATAGTATATTATATATTTATATGTATATATATATGTAATGAATATGTGTATATACGTGTGCACATATATACATATATGCATTTTACATATATAATATAATATATATATTATTTAATATAATATATAACATAACTAAATAAACATTTGAGGTATACCCATAAATTTAGTCTCATAACAGCCAATCCACGTTATTAAACAGTTTCATGTCAAAGAACCATCCAAGTGTGCAAAGATAAATTAGCATTCATCAGACATATCTGAATGGAAGAGCATAGCTTAGATTCTTCTTTTTACTGGAGGTCTTATATTATATATATGTGTGTGTGTGTGTTGTAGGAAGGACATCCAACCATAGTAAACCATGCCAAAGCAAACAAAAGAGTTCTCACAGTCTTCTGGATTATTAGCTCCTATGAAACCATTCAACATTAGACAGCATAGAAAGTAGATGTTTAATGATAAGACATTTGCGTCTGTGTTTCCCTTGGATAACATCAGTGGCATGGAGAAGGGAGGCTGGTATGCATGGGCAATGGCTGGTCTTCCATAAACAACCTTGCCTGGACTTGTGCCTCGGAGGGGAACTTTCTAGGTGCAACCCCATGGTCAGCCATGATCAAAGTAAGTCCTTACACTTTACCCTATGTGTGTATGTATAAAGGTGGACATATATCTTTATATATTCTTTTAATCATTTATTTGTTTTAGTCATTTGACTGAATGAATGAAACAAACAAACATATACACACACACACACATATATATAGATATACATATACGACGGGCTTCTTTCAGTTTCCGTCTACCAAATCCACTCACAAGGCTTTGGTCGGCCCAAGGCTATAGTAGAAGACACTTGTCCAAGGTGCCACGCAGTGGGACTGAACCCGGGACCATGTGGTTCGTAAGCAAGCTACTTACCACACAGCCACTCCCTACACAACAATGTTTATATATATATATCTATATATATACATGCATATAGGTGTGTGTATGTGTGTGCAGAGATACATGCACAGTGTGCATACACGTCAGTACCATCATCAGGTGTATATACATCTATCGCACAGTCAAAACACACACTTGTTACATACATACACACACACATGCATACACACCTACATACATATATACACACATGTACATACATGCAACTTCACACACACACGTTCATATACACACTTGACATTCATACACACAGACTCCAACACACACACACACACACACACCCTATGCCTTACCTTTTATTTATTTATTTATTTTTTTTTAATATTTCAGTTTCCTGTATAAAAAAAGAAATGTTTAAAACAAAACTCACTCTAACCTATTTCCTGTTAATTCTGTTTTGAAAATGCTGATGATGATGATGATGATGGCGGTGGTGGAGATGGATATCGTAATAATAATGATAATGATGATGATGATGATGGTGGTGGTGGTGGTGGTGGGAGGAGGAAACAGTCATGATCATCATTTATTATTATTATTATTATTATTATTATTATTATTATTACGATAATTTATTGATTTTGATAATGTTTCTCATTTACTTGAAATTGTTCGCTACTTTGTCTTTTGATGTGTGTGTGTGTGTACATGCAGACACATGTTTCTACAAACAACCACACACATGTATGCATATGTATGAATATGCACACATACACACACACCCCTAAATATATACGGAGGTGTATATATACAGATATATATATATATATATATATATATATATATATGAATAAATAAAAATATATATTATATATATATATATATAAATATATTATATATATATATATATATATATATATATATATAAAGAGAG
>NC_142951.1:32548375-32553375 GCF_046866305.1 Octopus bimaculoides | reverse complement strand
ACTAGAAGGAGAAGCAAGGGTGAATGTAAGAAAGACAAACTACTTACCATTTTATTTGTTGCTCCAACATGGGCAAATGCATAGTCAAGAGCCACAGTGGGTTTCGGCAACTCTTCTCTGTAAACATAAATCAAAAGTGAAGAGGTGGAGTGACAAATATATTTAATAAAACTATCGAGTTAATTTAAGAGATAATTCTCCTCAAAGAATTCCGTCTGACCCATGCAGGCATGGAAAAGTGGACGTTAAAACAATAATGACGAAATAACTGCTAAGAGTTTCATTTAAAATTTAATTTTTTATTCTTTTTTTCTCTTACTTGTTTCAGCCATTTGACTGTGGCCATCGCTATTTCATACATTTTATCAATACGTTAAAAAAGTTACGAATTTTTGTATTTTTAAGTACATGTAGAGTTATTTCCCTTAGATGAAAGTTTTTTTGTTGCGGAATATGCCCCCCCCCCACTCCCTCCCGTCCCTGGATCTCGCCCTCGATTTCCTGTAGAAGATAATAGAAGTAGATGAGAAAGTAGGACGCCAGCGTCAACATCGTGTTTTAACCGTCTGCAATACATCACGACAGTACGAATAATATACTGAAATCGACTCAGCCGGACCTATAACAAACAGTCAGAAACCGATATTCGTGTCCGCCGATTTTATCTACACAAGTTATCTCCCTTCGTACCTAATTCCTCAAGTTTGTTAAATGAGAATTATTCTTTTTCTATTCTAGGCACAAGTGGAGGCGCAATGGCCCAGTGTTTAGGGCAGCGGACTCGCGGTCATAGGATCGCGGTTTCGATTCCCAGACCGGGCATTGTGAGTGTTTATTGAGCAAAACACCTAAAGCTCCACGAGTGTCTTTCGCCTCGCTAACAACAACAACAACAATAATAATAATAAAAATAAAAGTCTACAAAAACTCACTGATTTAGATACATTGGCAAGATGGACGACTTCCCCTGCAACAAAAAAGAATTTAAATATTTATAGAAAAAGGTTTTGTTAAGAATAATATTTCATATGATATAATTGGTACAGTAAATGCCAGGAATACACTGGAATGGAGGCAATCAACAGATACACCAGCATTCCATGAAATATTTATGCTATCAAATGAAACAATGGTGTATATCAGAGTGGAGTAGAGGAGGAGGGTGTTAGTTGAGTTGTTTGTTTTTTATATTTGAAAGGCAGAGGGCTGGATTGGGGGGATGGTAAATTTATGACAGTCCAGGGGTTCTCACATGTTGCAAAAACATAGAAGTGTGGGTTTCAGTCCCATGTGGATAGAAAACCCAGTTTTATTCATCAAGGTTTATATGCCCCAATATTAGACTATTTTCTTTAGTCAATTCACAGTGATAGCTTATAAGCTGTAAGCTTATATATATATATACACAAAAATAAGAGGAATGACCAGCAAAAGTGGACTCCTATATGCTAGAAATAGATGCCGAATCATCCAACCATGAAGAATATGTTCTCAGTGAAAATTTCAGAGAGACAACAGACTGTAAAAGGGTAAGACAAATGAAAAAATACTAAATAAAAAAAACGATTAACCTACGTACCATGGTTTAAACCTGTTAATATTTACATAGGTAAATATCTGCAGGATCATCAGCGTAGTCTGTCGATTTATAAAATATAATTTCCAGAACTAGACACAGAACGTTCACCCGAAAGGGAGCACGTGTAGAGTTCTACAAATTACATTCAGTGTATCCTTTCAAATGTCTTCAATCTGACGCATACACGCACATACATAGATGCTTATTGATATATATTTGTATATATGTTGTATATATAAAACTCATCCTCATCATTTAACATCTGTTGTACATGCTGGCATGGGTTAGGTGGTTTCACTAGAACTGGCAAGCTGAGGGGCTGCATCAGACTCCAGTCAGATTTAGCATGGTTTCTGCGGCTGGATGCTCTTTCTAACACCAAACACTCCGAGAGTGTAATGGGTGCTTTTACAAGCCACCGGCACAGGTGCCACTTGCACAACACCAGTATCTGCTACGACTACAATTTTGCTTGGCTTGATGGGTCTTCTACTCAAACGCAGCATATTGCTAAAGTTCTCAGTCATTGCCTGCACGAGGCCCAATGCATATATGTGTGTGTATGAGTGTGTGTGTGTATGAAAAGAATGAAAAAAGTTCAAACAACGCAGATGATTATTAAATATTGTAGACTTACACATTCTTTTGCTCCGGTGATGAGAATGGTTGACTCTTTCTCCACCTGGGGACCAACTGGAACAGATATAACAGTTTGAGGGGAATTATAGACATATCTGTTACTACTACTACTACTTATATTACAACCATCATCATCTTAATCATCATTACCATCAGCATCATCATCACTAGAAATGAAACAATTATTACCATCACTATGACTACTATCATATGAATGAGTCCTTAGAAGAGTGTTTGACTGACTAGATATAGCAGCCAAATCTCCCTCAATTCACACCCTGCCAATTTGAAATTAGTGAGAAAGAAAATGTTCGCTAAACTAATCTCTTGTACACCCATAAAAGGACAGCAGGGTCATGGCTGGAATGTCTTTGAATCATATTCTATTGTTTTAGAATCAACTTATCTGAAACCACTCCTGCTTCCATGATAAAAATTTCCTGTTTTGAAGGGGTCTAAACGAAAACCTTTCACAAAACTCCCTGTTATTCTATTCTCCAAACATGAGATTAATAATTATTCCCAGTCTTGATACTCAGCCAGCAGCTTTAGGGAGAGGGGAGAGTTGATTGCATTGACCCTTAATACTTGACAGCTACTTTATTTTATTGACCTCCAGAAAGACAAAAAGCAGATTTAACCTTGGCAGGAAAGTAAAAAAGCTAGTAGAAATGGCGCTAAGCTTTTTGTTCAACACACTAACAGTTCTGTCTGTTGGCTAAAATCATGTAATTAAATTTTACATTATTTTCAAAATTAATTAAAACAAAAGCAGTGTTTTTAAACAGAAATATGGTAACAAAATGATTAACCTGTTGTCTGCACTTTAACCATTCATGCCACTGTCGAGACAAATGGTCACATGGATAATGCATGGAAATATCAACTCATAAATCATGGATTCACATCTACTTCAAAGCATAACATGGTATTTCTGGTCAGAACACTATTTTCTGTGCTGCATCAGCTTATTGCTGTGCCATTAAGAAGAGCTGGTAACAGACAGATCACGGGAAAATATTCTTCCTTTTCTTAATCCTTTAATTCCATATGGAATTACCAACAGAACCCTCATCTGTCTTGATCTTTGGCAATGGACTGTAGTTGGCCCCAAGTATAACCACCTACTAGTCATTCAGTTTCTGTGTTGCTTTTTTGGTCTGCCATGCTTCCATTTCCCTTGAGGTATCCATCAGAGGGTTTGCTTTGTAATGTTGAAAACACTTTTCCATATGGAAACATTTGAAAGTGCTAGGAAGTCTTATTGGAGGGAAATGTGGCTGCTTTTTCTAGCAGGTGGAACAACCACATAGTGGTTCACTCTCGATGGTTTGTGCAACCCCTATTTCATCATTTTGATCAGGTTTCAAAGGTTGCTGGTTCAACAAAACACCCAGCTTCCCATCCAGGAGATATACATCTCATTTGCTGCCTCAAACCATGAAACCTAAGTTGGGCACTGGCAGCTCTAAAGGCCTCCATGGGGCCGAGGGGAGATTCACATTACATTCAAGACACTATGCTTCTATCATGTTTACCTGTATCTCGATATAGCGACTTACCTGTCTTCTGGTCTGCCAGTTCAATAGCAACATCCCATATAATCTGCCCAGGTCTGTAGGAATGGAGAGAAGAAAAAAAAAAACAACACAAATTATATTGCATCTTTACATACGCAAACCTTTGTGTATGTGTGTGTGTGTGTGTAGGGTAAAGGGTGAAGGCCCCCTTTTGGTCATGAGTGATCATGGGATTGCACCTAGGAAGTTCCCCTCCAAGGCATAAATCCAGGCAAAGTTGCTTATGGAAGACCAACAGTCACCCATGCATACGAGCGTCCCCTCTCCACGCCACCGATGTTATCCAAGGGAAAGGCAAAGGGGCCGATACAGCTTGGCACCTGTGACGCCACAACTCATTTCTACAGTTGAGTGAACTGGAGCAATGTGGAATAAAGTGTCTTGCTCAAGAACACAACACACAGTTCAGTCCGGGAATCGAACTCACTGACTGTGAGCCCGACACTCTAACCACTGAGCCATTATATGGGGTTTATATGTGTGCCAACGGCACAGTCAGGATTTCGACAAGAGATGTTTCAATTATTAAAAAGGAATCGCCATTTCACACAAAATAGATAAGTATACGAAGTTTGAAAGTCTTTCGGTACCAAAAACACTACGTAAAACATTAATGAAAAATGTGGCCCCCGTTTTAAAAAAGATCCCAATTTGCATTTATAATACACACATACATTGTATACATAGGCATATACAAAAATGTATAACTTGATGACCGACACTGTCAAATTCCTCCTAGTTAAGCGTGTGTGTTGTTTTATACGTGTATATAGTATATGTATTTTGTTTATTATATGCATGTGTAAGTAGGTATATATATATATATATATATATATATATATATATATATTTCGTTTTGGGATTTGGTTTTCAAGATTCTTTATATGAGATCGTGTGTTGGAGCATATTCTGTTGTGTCTGGAGAGAGTCATTCTCTTTTTGTGCCTTATAATTTAACACACTCAAACGTGGATGTCGTGTAACGTTATCTATCAATCAATCTGTGTGCGTGTGTGCGCATATAAACATACATAAATATTGGTTGAACACCCCGATTGCTTACAACAGACATTATATGTTTGTGTACACACACACACAATAACTAGTTGTATGGCTGGTTTCGGCGGTTTTAAATAGAAGATATATAAAGTCAAGGAAGGGAATAACAAGCACAACCACTCACCCGGCTGGCATGACGTTAC
>NC_142951.1:32520875-32543375 GCF_046866305.1 Octopus bimaculoides | reverse complement strand
TATTTCGTCCGTCTCCATGCTCTGAGTTCAAATGCCGCCAGGGTCGACTTTGCTTTTCATCCTTTCGAGGTCAATAAATTAAGTACCAGTTATGCACTGGGGTCAATGCAATCAACTTAATCTCTTCACCCAAATTTGAGGCCTTGTGCTTCCACTAGAAAGGATCATTATTATTATTATTATTATTATTATTATTATCATTATTATAGACATGGCACAGTATACAATATCATGAAGTTGTTGATTGAAGATATTGTGTCAACCGGGTGGGGGGTGGGTTGTACTGTTTGACAGTACTTTACATTATTATTATTATTATTATTATTATTATTATTACTGCTGCTGCTGCTACTACTCTTGTTGTCATCGTCTTAATTACAGTCTAGTCATATATTTTACTCACCACCTATATACGTTTCTCGCTTAACTTTCAATAATAAAGTCACCCCACATTAAATACTCCACCACCCACTTAGTCATTGTTTCTCATGTCTTGTAGCCTAAACATTTTTACCTAATTTCGCTCAACTATTTCACTTCTAAACAATTGTATTTTCCCAGGCCAGTAATCATTACATTTCCCTATATTTACACAGTGACTCATTGACAACTAATTCAGCAAATTTTAGGACACCACCCTTCCACTTCATACTCCACCCTAACCAAACAGGACTAACACTCAGCTAAAGCCCTCCTTCACGACTGCTCCAAATGCTGGGCCCTGTTGTCACCAAGGATCTCACCTGGGGAAATCACATTATTAGCATAGTTAGGATTTCATCCTGAAGACTGGCTCTCATCTTTGGGCCAGGGCAATCTCAAAAGCTTTATAGACCCCTGGGCAAATTGATGCACTGGGCCCTATAGTATTTATTTATTGACAGCCAAGCACAACAGACATGTGAGATCCTCAGGAAAAATGCCCAGTGTGCTTATGTCTTAAGATAGCTCAAATATGCAACTATATGCATGAGAAGACATACTAATCTGCAAGTATATATGCATACATTCAAGAATACCTTGTAGTTGATGTTGAAATTTCAATGAAGGAGCCTTGGATCTAGGTTAGACACTGGCTCTTCCTCTACTAGCAAGAAATCTTGAGGTAAAATTGAATGATGACACACATCCATATATATTTAATTCATGGCACTCCGTCGGTTACGACGTCGAGGGTTCCAGTTGATCCGATCAACGGAACAGCCTGCTCGTGAAATTAACTTGCAAGTGGCTGAGCACACCACAGACACGTGTACCCTTAATGTAGTGTATGCATGTACATCCTGTTTTGTGTCTACATTTGTATATGTATGTGTGTATGCATACCCATTTCCATGTGTATGTACATGTGTATATATGTGTGTATGTATGTGTGCATACGTGTGTGTGTATGCATATACTTTCGCATTTGTGTGTATGTATGTATGTATGTATGTATGTACGTATGTATGTACGTATGTATATGTGCAGATTTGTATGTTTTGCTTTATGTATGTATTCTCATAGGTATAGCTGCATATCTAGACATGCTATATATATTTAAATGTGTATATTTGTACATATGTATGAATGCATGTATGTATGTATGTATGCATGTACATTCCTATCTGTGTGTTTGTGTGTATACAATTCTGTACATGCATGTCTGTATATGTATGTACATGTATATGCATGTACTTTTCCAGTTGTGTGTATGTGTCTGTATATATGTATGTGTGTGTGCGTATGTGTATATACATGTACGTCTCCATTTGTGTGTATGTATGTATGTGTGCATAGGTAAATGTATGTACATGTGTCTGCATACACATGTCCATGTATATACGTATGTGTGTGTGTTGATTATTCCTTTCTGTTCAACAGTTAGGCCAACTGCACCACCAGCCCCCATCCTTTACATACCAGCTTTACTTAACACACCCACTGCTGTTTTCTGTCCACTGTGCAACCAATTTCAATATTACTTTGTCTAAACATTGTGTGTGTGTGTGCGTGTTCTGTTTACATGTACCTGTCTGTTTATACACATATATATATCTATTTCGCTCCAATATAAACAACACATACAAACATTGCATGTGTACATATTTACAAATGAAGATAGAGAAAGTGAGGTGTGTTCTAGAAATATACAACCAGACACAGAAAGGCATACATATGTGTTTGTGTGTGTGTGTGAGTGTGTATATATGGACTTAGGCACAGGAGTGGCTGTGTGGTAAAAAGCTTGCTTCTCAACCACATGGTTCCGGATGCAGTCTTGGGCCAACCAAAGCCTTGTGAGGGGATTTGGTAGACGGAAACTGAAAGAAGCCCATCGTATATCGTATATATATATATATATATATATATATATATATATATATATATATATTCTTTTACTCTTTTATTTTTTCATGTGTTTCAGTCATCTGGAGAACTGCCTTTAGTTGAACAAATCAACCCCAGGACTTATTTTTTATAAGCACACAACTTATTCTATCGGTCTCTTTTGCCAAACTGCTAAGTTACCAACATCGGTTATCAGGTGAGTGGGGGGGGGGGACAAATATAGACACACAAATACACACATATGTATATTTATATACGACAAGCTTCTTTCATTTTCCATCTACCAATTCCACTCACGAGGCTTTGGTCAGTCCGAGGCTATAGTAGAAGACATTTGCCCAAGATGCCACTCAATAGGACCATGTGGTTGGGAAGCAAGCTTCTTAACATACAGCCACATCCATGCCTATATATATATATATATATACAAGAAATGAGGGCAGGGAATCGTCAATTAATAATAGAATTAACAATTAACAATTTTGCCAAGTAGTTCAGTATGAAATAAACCTTTATCGGTAAGACCATTTATCATCATAAATATAAGGGATTAGCAATTGAGTTGCTTCTCCAACATACTGAAAATTCAGAAACAGCAGTCAAAGAACTTTGACTGCTGTTTCTGAATTTTCAGTATGTTGGAGAAGCAACTCAATTGCTAATCCCTTATATTTATTATGATATATATATATATATATATATATATATATCGAGGCGATGACTACGGACCGAGACCTTTGGAAATGGGCTGTGCGTGAGAAGACCCGGCAAGCCAAGTAAGATCGTTGCCAGTGCCCCTGGACTGGTTCTTGTGCGGGTGGCACATGAGATGCACCATTTTGAGCGTGGCCGTTGCCAGTACCGCCTGACTGGCTCCTGTAGGATTTTCGAGCGAGATCGTTGCCAGTGCCCCTGGACTGGCTTGTGCGGGTGGCACATAAAAGACACCATTTCGAGCGTGGCCGTTTTCGTGCGGGTGACACGTAAAAGCACCCACTACACTCTCTGAGTGGTTGGCGTTAGGAAGGGCATCCAGCTGTAGAAACTCTGCCAAATCAGACTGGAGCCTGGTGTTGCCATCCGGTTTCACCAGTCCTCAGTCAAATCGTCCAACCCATGCTAGCATGGAAAGCGGACGTTAAACGATGATGATGATGATGATGATCCTAGATGTACCCCTCATGACCCGTCGGGTCACAACCACTCCAAGTTGAAAATGTCGATGCACAATGAGAAAGGAAAAAAATACTTTATTGAACATCATAGCTATAAAATTCTTAAATAAAACAGTTCTCCTCTCTTTTGTGTGACAACATAAACACGACTGAATGTTTCTTCTTTGAAAACGTTAAAATGGCCTTCAACTTTTTACCTCGCTTTCTTTTTTGCCATTCTTTGTTTCTACAGTTCCAAAGGAAATACATAAAGTAATGTTTTTGCAAAGTCATCGTGTGATGCACAATGAAAAGTATTCTATCAATGTTGTTCTCTCACATGTCGCTCATTGACAGCCATATATATCCTCATAATTTCTTTTTTCTTTGTTCGGACTGTGCAGGTGGCACGTAAAATACACCATTTCGAGCGTGGCCGTTGCCAGTACCGCTTGACTGGCCTTCATGCCGGTGGCACGTAAAAGCACCCACTACACTCTCTGAGTGGTTGGCGTTAGGAAGGGCATCCAGCTGTAGAAACTCTGCCAAATCAGATTGGAGCCTGGTGTAGCAATCTGGTTTCACCAGTCCTCAGTCAAATCGTCCAACACATGCTAGCATGGAAAGCAGACGTTAAACAATGATGATGATTTCGCCTCGGCATGTTAACGTTTCTGCCAGCTCGCCGACGATGATATATATATATACATTCTGTCTGTCTGTCTCTCTTTCTCTATCCCCCTCTCTATTCACCAGTCCTCAGTCAAATCGTCCAACCCATGCTAGCATGGAAAGCGGACGTTAAACGATGATGATGATGATGATGATCCTAGATGTACCCCTCATGACCCGTCGGGTCACAACCACTCCAAGTTGAAAATGTCGATGCACAATGAGAAAGGAAAAAAATACTTTATTGAACATCATAGCTATAAAATTCTTAAATAAAACAGTTCTCCTCTCTTTTGTGTGACAACATAAACACGACTGAATGTTTCTTCTTTGAAAACGTTAAAATGGCCTTCAACTTTTTACCTCGCTTTCTTTTTTGCCATTCTTTGTTTCTACAGTTCCAAAGGAAATACATAAAGTAATGTTTTTGCAAAGTCATCGTGTGATGCACAATGAAAAGTATTCTATCAATGTTGTTCTCTCACATGTCGCTCATTGACAGCCATATATATCCTCATAATTTCTTTTTTCTTTGTTCGGACTGTGCAGGTGGCACGTAAAATACACCATTTCGAGCGTGGCCGTTGCCAGTACCGCTTGACTGGCCTTCATGCCGGTGGCACGTAAAAGCACCCACTACACTCTCTGAGTGGTTGGCGTTAGGAAGGGCATCCAGCTGTAGAAACTCTGCCAAATCAGATTGGAGCCTGGTGTAGCAATCTGGTTTCACCAGTCCTCAGTCAAATCGTCCAACACATGCTAGCATGGAAAGCAGACGTTAAACAATGATGATGATTTCGCCTCGGCATGTTAACGTTTCTGCCAGCTCGCCGACGATGATATATATATATACATTCTGTCTGTCTGTCTCTCTTTCTCTATCCCCCTCTCTCTCTATATATATGTGTGTATTTGTGTGTGTATATGTCGTGCATTTGAGTGCAAAAACAGAAGGGGATGGAGCCAGTAGGCTTTAAAATGCCCAAGATTTGTTAAATATGATATGATTTTGGCACCCCTACGATTCCAACAGGGCTTGAGGTCCCAAGGGAGATAGCAATGTATACACACTTACATAGATGTATGTATGTGTTTATGTATGTATGTGTGTGTCTGTCTATGTGTGTGTGTGTGTACGTGTGTGCGTGCGTGTGTATACAATTAAGAATATAGAGACACACCTACTATCTAAATAGGGATCTACACAGTCAATTAAGCATACATTAATTTATACACACAAATATGTGTCTGTGTATGTGTATGTATAGTTATGTGTATGTGTGTATAATATATATATATATATATATATATATATCATATTATATATGTAATATAAATATGTATATATGTATATGTGTATGTACATATATATATATATATATATATAAATATATATATGTATATGTGTATGTACATATATATATATATATATATAAAAATATATGTGTATGTACATATATGAATGTGTGTGTGTGTGTAGACACCAGTGGTGCAGAGTCTAATAGAAAAAAAGTGACAAGGATCAAGTGTAGACGAACCTGAATTTGATAGAGACAGACTGACGTGCAAAGAGGGACACACAGACTTAATGTATCCATACACATGTAATATGGATACTGCTGAGTAGCTATATGTAGATATACATCCACACATATTCATCATCTTCATCATTGTCATCATCATCATCATCATCATCATCATTTTTGTTATCTTTTTCATCACCATCACCATCATCGACTTCATCATCATCCCCAACGCCATCTTCATCATCATCCTTATCTTCACCACCACAACCCTACCACCTCATGATCGTGAGCCTGACACTCTAACCACTAAGCCATGTGCCCTCGTTTGCCCAGACCGGTCTGTGTGTTGTGTTCTTGAGCAAGACACTTTATTCCACATTGCTCCAGTTCACTCAGCTGTAGAAATGAGTTGCAATGTTATTGGTGCCAAGCTGTATCGGCCCCTTTTGCTTTTCCCTTGAATAACGTCAGTGGTGTGGAGAGGGGAGGCTGGTAAGCATGGGTGATTTCTGGTCTTCCATAAACAATCTTGCCCAGACTTTTGCCTTGGAGGGGAACTCTCTAGATGCAAACCCATGGTCATTCATGACCAAAGGAGGGTCTTCATATATACATATATTTTTTTACTATATATATATATATATATATATACACACACACACACACACACACACATACATACATACATACATACATACATACATACATATATATATATATATATACATATATATATATATATACATATATATATATATATACATATATATATATATATACATATATATATATATATACATATATATATATATATATATATATATATATATATACATATATACGACGGGCTTCTTTCAGTTTACGTCTACCAAATCCACTCACAAGGCTTTGGTCGGCCCGAGGCTATAGTAGAAGACACTTGCCCAAGGTGCCACGCACTCGGACTGAACCCGGAACCATGTGGTTGGTAAGCAAGCTACTTACCACACAGCCACTCCTGCGCATATGAGATGTCAATCGAGATGTTAAGTCCACCAAAGCTGCTCGTTAAATTTGTGCTGTGTATGGGAGAAGGAGCAATACCTTTCGAAACCACAAGTCTTGACCCAAAATTTGAAATCATTATTATTGTTGTTGTTATTGTTGTTGTACCTATTGTAGTATAAATATTCACATACATAACACATATAACTATTACGATGAGTTGGTGAAATTCAAAGACAGACGATATTCATTTTCAACTGTTTGCTGTGACAGAGGATTTGAAAGGGACAGAAAGCCACGTGTCTTCAGTCTGCGCTTTATTAATGTATGTTTGGTTGTTTTTGAGTAAACATAATTGATTCAAAGGTGAATAAATAAACTGGTGTGAGCTGGTTATCTCAAATAAACAAATAAATGAAGAATAACAAACAAAAGAAAATGATAATGGTCTGCTGATTAATATTAATCACTTTATTTTTTTGTATTATTATTATATTGTATAAGAGTGAATACAAATATATCTATCTATTTGACTATCTGTCTTTCCATCTATCTATCTACCTATCTATCTATCTATCTATCTATCTATCTATCTATCTATCTATCTATTTGTATATATATATATATATACATACATACATACATACATACATACATATATATATATATATATATATATATATATATATATATATATATATATATATATATATATATATATATATATATATATATATATATATATGCCAATGCCACCTGACTGGCTCCCCATGCCGGTGGCTTGTAAAAAGCACCATCCGAATGTGGTTGAGGTCGATAAATTAAGTACCAGTTGCGTACTGGGGTCGATCTAATCGACTGGCTCCCTCCCCCAAAATTTCAGGCCTTGTGCCCCTAGAGTAGGAAAGAATATTCAGCATCTCTGATTTCATCTGTTGACTCTATACATGTATGTGAGTGTGCGTATGTATGAGAGATAGGAAAAAGGAAAATTATATTGATAAATGGAGATAGATAGATAGATAGGTAGAGAGAGGGGGAGAGGGAGAGAGAGAGAAGAGCAGATACAGAAAGAAAGTAAAAGCTAGATAGAGGCAATGTAAACTTAGATAGACAGGGAAAAAGAGAGGCAGAAATAAAGAAATAAAGATTGCTGAATAATGGACATGGATATAGAAAATGGTGTGTGTGTGAGTGAGAAAGAAAGAGAAAAAAATAAAGAGAGAAAGAGAGATATTAGGAGAAAGAGAGAAAGAAAGAAAGTGGGGAGAGAAAAATAGAGTAAAAGAAAAAGAGAGAGGGAGGAATAAGAAAGAAGGTGAAAGAATGAAAGAAAAAAAAGGAAGTGACAAATGAAACAGCAAAAGAGTGAGATAGAGAGTGAAGGGAGAGAGAGAGGGAGAGAGAGAAGGAGAAAGTGTGTTTGTGTGTACGATTCAACTGAGGTTTTCTCGTCCGAAACCTTGAAGTGAAGCAAACTTCAGCCACTCGAGGTAAATACAATCCAAGTTTGTTGAGTGGAGAGAATGTGTTTTTTTTTTTTGACTCCTAAGTGATTTAATAGAAACCTTACATTGATTATTTATTGGCAATTAGTTACTTTATTGTTCCTGGACTACACGGATTTAGTAATAGTTTACAGATCGGTAAGTAAAAAAAGAAGTATTAACACAATTCTCGAGTTTAAAACGATCTAGCAGAAAAAAATATTAACTTTTTGGGTGTAGAGTGAAAGTTTTTAACTTCAGGAAAGAAAAAAAACAGTTACTTCTGTTTTGAAACGAACTTTTCTGATATATTCGAGTAAAAAAAACGAAAACTGAATTATATATATATAATATATACCATATGTACATATATATATATATATATATACCATATGCATACTGCTTCTGAATGTCTTTTTATTGTTCATAAATTATGCTTATTTAGGTGTTACTTATGTATATCATTTATGTAAATTAGTCATACATACATTATGTATATATATATATAAGTTATGCAGGCATATTAAGTATATATATTATGACGACGACGATTATTATATGTATATTAGTTACGTATTATTTATATATATCTATATTTTTTTTTGATGGGCCATCTTTACGGATCAAAGTCTCGATAAGTTATTGAGACATGAAAAGTCATTGAGTACCACAGCAACCTCATTCTTCCATAGTTAGCTAACGTTTGTTTCTTTATACTGGTCTTTCTTTCGCGGACGTTTGTTGGATATGTATGTGTCTGTGAAGGCAGCGAGGTGATAGAACTGTCAGGAAGCCGGGCTAAACGCTTAGCAGAATTTCGTCCGTCTTTACGTCCAGAGTTCATGTTCCTCCGGGGCCGACTTACCTCCTTTCGGTTTACCCCATCCACCAAACTTACTAGCTTTGTGCCAAAATTTGAAAACAAAATGTCAAAGTTTTCTTCTTTCCCAGGTCAAAACTAACTTCTTTGCGAACTTTTTGCATCAAGGAAGTCCTTCCTGCTTGAAATAAATAATCCGTTAATATATTCCCAGTCGTATCTGATTCTCTTACCCGTCTTTCGTCATAACTCATTCTTCCAAGAACACAAAGGCAACTGGCTCTTATATCCTTCACTGTCAATGATTGGGCTGCGGCCATGCTGCAGCGGTAAAATCTTCACCCGTGAACAAAATAAATAAATAAACCAGCCTCCTGGGTGTTAACAAGTATGTAGAAAACGAATATGATAAAAAAAAAAAAAAATTGCGCTAACGACCCTGGTGGGGGTGGGGAAAGGTCTTTCGGAAAATTCACAAGATCCGATTTCTCCGTCATTACTTTCGTTAAAATGGATATATATATATATATATATATATATATATATATATATATATTGATTTTTTTTTACGGAATCCCACGTTTTTGGTTATGGAGGATCCGATTCTGGAAAAAAAAAATTTCAAAAATCGCATTTTCAAAATTTCAATTACTCTGAAAGAAATCTTTGCAGAAATGTGAGTAGATTTGGCTGTTATTTCTAGCATGTGGCTAGCCTGCTTGAAGGCCTGGGGTGTATATATATATTTTTTTTTTTTGTTAGGGGTGGGGGCGAAATATTATAGGCACAGGTGTGGAAGAATGGTAAGAAGTTTGGCTTCCCAATCCCACGGAACTGGGTTCAGTCCCACTTTGTGGCACCTTGGGCAAGTGCCTTCTACTATAGCCCCAGACTGACTAAAGCTTTGTGAGTGGATTTGGTAGATGGAAACTGTCGCGCGCGCGCGCGTCTGTGTGTCCCACCACCACTTGACACCTGGTCTTGGTTTGTTTATGTCCCTGTAACTTAGCAGTTTGGCAAAAAGAAACTGATGTAATAAGTATCAGACTTTTAAAAGGTTCCAGTCTGCTTTGGCATGGTTTCTATGGCCGGATGCCCTTCCTAACACCACCCACTCAAAGAGAGTAATGGATGATTTTTTTTTACGCACCCATTAAAAAAAAAAAGCATAGTATTCCTAATTTGAATGCTAAAGGGTTAAAGACTGGACAGGGGCTCAGTTTTGTCAACTCGTAGAGGGCAACAGAAGGCTGAGAGATGTGGCGAAAATCTGGTTGCAGTGTCGTTATTGAATGCCCCGATGACCACACGGTCAAGGGATAGGAAGGAGGGAAGGAAGGAATGTGATGGAGAGGGGGGGGGGGACAAACACGGATACAGAGACACACACATATACGTAATGTAACCTCGTGGACATCGGTGGCGATTTTTTCTTCCTCCGTTTTTCCCTTCTTTGGACTTTCCTTGTTTCCGACGAAGAGCTCCGCTCGAAACGTCATACTCTCTCTCTTTCCTTTCCCGAGCGTCTAGTAACACAATCTGTATCACGTCCTCACGTTGTTGTTTTTTGTCTTTTTCCTGTGTGTGTGTGTGTGTGTGTGTGTGTGTGTGTATTTATATACACGCATACATATATACATGAGTGTGTATACACACATATTTCTATATTTGTTTATTTATATGCACACAAAGACACACACACCGTTGCTACAGAAAGTAATTAAAAATTAAGCAGGAAGGAACCAATCGCCCAGTATACAGCCAGACAGACACACACGCACGCACACTCACACACAGAGTAAAATCTGCAGTAAAAATGAGAGCAATATCCTGTACCAACAACAATAACAATAACAACAACAACAACAACAACAACAACAACCCATAAAGTCAAGTGGTATATCAGAAACACCCAACTCTATTTATGTTATGTATAGAGCATGTTATCGTAATATCTCGTGGAGAATTTTTCTCCTCCTCATGTCAACCAGTTAACCATCTGTTCTGAATCTGTTTCATACTTTGTTATTGTTTGTTTTGTTTTTTGCTTTTGTTTTTTTCCTGAGCTGTAGTGTATTAAAATTCTTCTGAAACTCCAAGGAGCTTTTAATTACAGCCGCTTACGTTTACTTAACTCTGGTTTCACAGAACTGAATATGGGAAATCAAAACCTTCATATAAATCTCGCCTTGCTATGATGCCTGTTTGTTTTATTCTGTTCTATTCTACTGAAAGTAACATTCCCAGATGGGAATGCTAAACGTTCTGACCATAGGTAGCATTCCTGTCTGGCCAATAGCTTTCCTGTTTGACCAATAGCTTTCCTGTTTGACCAATAGCTTTCCTGTCTGGCCAATAGCTTTCCTGTCTGGTCAATAGCTTTCCTGTTTGACCAATAGCTTTCCTGTCTGGCCAATAGCTTTCCTGTTTGACCAATAGCTTTCCTGTGTGGCCAATAGCTTTCCTGTTTGACCAATAGCTTTCCTGTCTGGCCAATAGCTTCCTGTTTGACCAATAGCTTTCCTGTCTGGCCAATAGCTTTCCTATCTGGTCCTAAACATTCCCTTCTAACTGTTAGCATTCTCATCTGATAAGTAAGTAGCATTTCTATCTGGCCACTAGCATTCTTATGTAGACACAAGTACACCCTACCTCTGTATAAGTCTTTTTGAAAGGTGTCTGTGGATTTGTGTGTGTGTGGGGAGAGAGAGAGGGGAAGTTTATTATTGTGTCTGCACATTTACATATAGAAAGAGACCTTTATAAAAATTTTAGAAAATGGTGGTAGATCGTGTATAGAGGTAGACGTCTATTCAAGATTTTCTGAATGGTGTCTGTGTTAAGAGAGAATGATATTCATATGAGTGTGTCTGGGTCGGGAGGTGGCGTGGGGAGTGGGGAGAGAGAAGGAGCAAGACAACATATAGGCACAGGTATTTTTAGCATGTATTCTGGACTGTTGAGAACAGCTGTGTGTTGCACTATGTGAGTGTATATCTGTGCAAGCGTGCGTATGTTTGCGCGTGTGTGTATGGGTATATATATGTATGTACATATATATATATATATGTGTGTGTGTGTATATATATATGTGTGTGTGTGTCCATGTTAGGAAGGGCATCCAGCTGTAAAAATCCAGCCAAAACAGTTACAGAAGTCTGGTGCAGATAAATAGATTAATGTATTCTTTGGACACACCTAGTTTGATAAATTAATGATTAAATAAATTATTGTCTTTCTTCTTGGCGCTTAATTATTATTAGTTTTGTTTTGTTTTCTATTAACAGCATTCCAGTTGACACAATGCAGAACAATAACAACAATAGTGACAGCCACAACAACAACAACAACAACAACAGCAACAATATGACACAGAGTAAAAGTCACATGGCCAAAACACAGAGCAACATTCTCAAGAATTTGTCTTTCCTCAAAAAACGCAGCTTCGACGTTAAGTTCGATTTGGAAGGCACCGGCTACTCTGCCGTAGAGAAAATCGGCATCGGAGCATACGGGGTCGTGTGTTCGGCCGTACAGAGTCGGACCGGGGACAAAGTAGCCATCAAAAAAATACCGAACGTCTTCGATCACTGGGTTGTGACAAAGCGGACTTTTCGGGAGATCAAGATTCTGAAACACTTTAAACACGACAATATCATCTCGATACGAGACATTCTGAAACCGAAAGAGGGCCCCGTTGACTTCCGAGACATCTATGTCGTGCTCGATCTCATGGAGAGCGACCTGCGTCAGATCATCTACTCAAAACAACCGCTGACCGAAGAACACATCCGATACTTCTTATACCAGATTCTCCGCGGCCTCAAGTACATCCATTCTGCTAACGTGGTCCACCGAGATTTAAAACCCAACAACCTGCTTGTACGAGAAAACTGCCACCTGAGGATTGGGGATTTTGGTAAGATACCATTTTTGTTGTCATCTGCTTTGTTGTGAAGGTGCACGGTCAAGCAGTTAGAATGTTGCATTCACACCTTATCTTTCTTTTTCTTTGTCTCTCTCTGCTTTCTCTTCGTTTTTTTTTTTTTTACACCTTATCATTCTGACTTTTTCTTTGTCTCTCTCATCTTTTCGTTCTTTCATACCTTATCTTTTTGACTTTTTCTTTCTTTCTCTCTCTCTCTCTCTCTCTCACACACACACATCTTCTCTTCGTTCTTTCACACCTTATCTTTCTTTTTCTTTGTCTCTCTCGTCTTCTCTTCGTTCTTTCACACCTTATCTTTCTGACTTTTCTTTGTCTCTCTCTCTCTCTCTCTCTCACATCTTCTCTTCGTTTTTTTCACATCTTATCTTTCTGACTTTTTCTTTGCCTCTTTCTCCTACTCTCCGTTTTTTTTTTCTTCACACCTTATCTCATTTTTTGTCTCTCATTCTCCTCTCCCCCCTCTCTCTACCTCGTAACTATAACAGCTAACCATCTTCTCTTCACAGGTATGGCCCGTGGGATCCACTCCTCCCTATTTGATGGCACCAACAACTTCTTAACCCACTACGTAGCAACTCGCTGGTACCGAGCTCCAGAAATTATGTTCTCTCTCCTGGAATATGGTAGTGCTATGGATATGTGGTCTGTTGGTTGCATTTTTGCAGAAATGCTTGGCCGAAAACACTTATTTCCTGGTAAATCTTCGCGTGTTTTTTTTTTCTTTTTCTTTTTCTGTCATGTCTCAACCTGTTGTCTAATGTGCTTTCTTTTTATTTGATCAACTTAAACGTCCGTTTAAAGCAGTGGTTCTCAACGGGGATCCATATTATAATTACGGTTGGTGAAAGCTTGAAAATAAATTGCCCCTCCAGTCAATGCAGCCTTTATAGAACCGTTTTTAAACCGGGCCCTTTCACCTCTAAAACCGGTAATATTTTCCATTCGAACAAATAACGCCGCAAAGGAATGAAAGGAGATTCTTTAAATTGCTAGATTAGTGGAAGGGAGACAACTCCTTGCAACTATAGTGAGCACGGGAGATAACTGTGTATATCGTCACGGTAGCGGTAAGAAACTTGGCAGTTTGGGGCATTTTTTTTTTTTTTTGTCCCCGCCACCGTCTTCTTTCTCTCATGGGGTATTGTACACCAATTTGTCTTTGAACAGTTCCATTAACGTATCAGTTACCCTATGAGAACAGATTGTTAATTCTTCGATCGACCTTTCTCTAATTCTGGAGAGAATGTCGCTGTGAGCGAGATTCCAGGTCATGCTTTAATGCAACGCAATGAAAGGGGAAGAAGTATTTGACGGCTCTCATTCCAGACTTGCTTTGCCATCATTAGTATTTACAATTGGATAGATAGATAGATAGATAGATAAGCCTGTGTAACACACACACACATTTCAATGTGTATGTGTCAGAATGTTCGAGACCATTAGACCTAATCAGACCGGGAGCTGTTGCTAACTGCAAAAACATTCCAGCAAGCTTTCTAACCATTGCAATTGTTGTTGTTGTTCTACTCGCTTTCGTGCTCTAAAATTCTCTTTTGTATCCTCTTGCGTTGCAGGAAAGGATTACATCAAACAAGCTCAGTTAATCATTGAAATCCTCGGTTCACCATCGGAGAAGTTCCTCTCAGCCTGCCAATCAGATTTGATCAAGAAATTCCTTATACGTTAGTTGGACATTACTTTTCTCGTTTCGATTTAATCTTTTTTGTGTGTTTGTGTCTGGGAAATGTGTGTGTGTGTGTGTGTTTGTGTGGTGTTTTTTATTTCATCCCCAGCTTCAATATTGCAACACTGACGTCATTGTTACTATAACCGTCATCATCATCATCACCATCACTAACATCATTACCAATATAATTTCTGTCACTAATGTTAACATTACCGAATTTCCGTCTCCAAATCCTTTCACGAGGCTTTGGTTGGCTCAGGGTTATAGCAGAAGACACTTGCCAAAGGTGCCACGTATTGGGACTGAGCCAAAAACCAAATCGTTAGGAAACAAGCTCGTTAACCATACAGGCACACCTGCACTTCATATACAAGCCACATTTGCACACATAGACACACACGTACATACACATACACACTATTTCATAAACACACACACCAAGTTAGAGAAATACATATACACACCATTATACACAGATACACACACACATGCATGTAGAGTTATATAAACACACACATACACAGTATTTCCTAAATACACACACACCAAGTTACAGAAACACACATACACAGTTACACACATACACACACACACACCATTCTAATGTGTCTCTCTTGTCATTCTTCACAGAACTTGGAAACAAGAAACCAGTTCCATGGTCAACTCTGTACCCCAAAGCTAGCCGCAAGGCCCTTGATCTTCTTAGCAAGTTGCTGGTTTTGGTCCCTTCTGACCGATTTACAGTCGAACAGGCCTTACGACATCCTTATTTATCAATTTACCATGATCCTGATGATGAACCTATCTGCGTTCCTGCCTTCAATTTTGATTTTGAGAAGCAGGTAAGTTATTTGTTTTTGTTGCTGTGGGTGTCTTTTTGTTGTTGTTTAGTCCTAGCTCAACCCTGATTGAGCAGACCTATGTTCATCCCATCTTTTCCCTCAGTATAGCGACTTTAGGGCTTCCATTAGTCAAAGTCAGCCATTCATCCGGACCCAATATGTGCAAGATGGACAAAATTTTGGGGTTTTACAAAAGCAATTGTGTTTGGGATAAATTTGATGATTTTTATTTTTAATGTCTTTGATGGGAGGGGTAAGTTGATTACATCAACCCCAGTACTTGATTATTACTTATTCTATTGACCCCGAAAGGAGGAAAGGCTGAGCCAACCTCAGCAGAATTTGAACTGTGGATCTAGGGCAAGAAGAAATGAGAGACCAAAAGTAGAAAAAATAACTTTGGATGCACAGGGTGGGCCAAAAGTCACACAGAAAATAAACTTACTATGCTCTGGAATTGTCAAAGACATGCTTCAGTTTTTCTGAAATAAATGATTTCTGGTTTAATTCTTGCAGGATATGTCGATAGAACAGTTCCGGAAGGCCATCTACGAGGAAATTATTGAATATCATGCGTCTGAGAATCCAACATTGAGCTTCAACCCTGTTTTACGGCCAGCACCGAAGACAAGCGAACCGCAAACGATTCAGAGCCAAACTGCAAATGTTCCCTCAAACTTTGGTTCCTCTGTAGAAGTAACAGAGCAAGGCGCTGCCCTCCAAGCATTCGTCAAGCAGTTACGCGAGAGAGTCAAGACCTCTACCTTGGATCGACAAAACCAAAACCCTGACCGAGATGTAATACCTTTGCATCTCCTGCCCGACCATTCTTCACACAACGCCTCACACACTAGTGTTGCTGCCACCACCACTACCACTACCCCCGCCAACAACAGCAACAATAATAACCATGCTAGTAATACTACTACTACTACTACTAATACCTCCATTAGCAATCTGGAATCTGTGACTAACCAGAAGCAGAATGTCCACGGTGGCGTTGACCGTGTGGAACAGAACCTGCTGACCATTCCTAATAGCCATGACTTGGACGATATTGAAATGCTCAGTGCAAAGAGTTCCGATTCTAAAATGGAATCTACATCCCATCAACTGCTGGCAGCATCTTCGAAAGAACAAAAACAAGAACCGGTGGTAGACAAACCAGAGCACCAAACAATCTCAACCGACACAAGGGAGTTGATTAAGGCAGCTCTTCGGAACTCAAACCTCAAGAAACGGAATGGTAACTAAATCCTTTCTTTCCTGTTTTGAAATATCTAAATCTCCTAAGAAAACAACATCTATTTTTGATGTTTTTAATATTTATATCTATTTTCAATATATTATAAGTATTTATACCCAGGTTTTCACCACTCACCTCCCCACCTCTGCACTCCTTAATCATGCTTCTTTGGCAATATCCTGCTACTTATATTATGACCTTCGAACCCCCAAGGGTATGCCCTGGCACTTGCCACGATCTATATCTCTCTCTGCCTTTTCTCGACCATCCCATTTATATTCTGATCCCTGTACCTTGTGAGTATGCCCAGCACTTTACCACCATCTCTATTCTGCTGTCTCCCACTCTCTCTCTCTCTCTCCTTCACCTGCACTTCCCTCAGGTTGGATAACCATGTATCTCCTTTGCAACAGCACACCTGTTTCTGTCTGTCTGTCTAATATCTATGCATATAATTGTATATATACGAATATATTGTTTTCCCAATCCAGATGTTGAAGTGAAAGATGACAATCGACCTCGTCCTGTAACTGCAGCCCAACGTCAGAGGGAACGAGAAGACAAACGACGGAAAAGGAAAGAAAGAGCTTTGAAACGAATGAAAGACAAAAAAGGTAACAAAGAGGATGTTTTTTGTGTGTGTGAATTTGTTGCTGATGTACACCAGCAAAAATCATAAATTAGCGAGAAAAACTAATAAACTGTCGTTTGTGGGGACTAAAATACCTGGTGGTATCAGTCACTCTGAGGTTACATAGTTACCTCCCTTATCACTCTCCCTCTTGTAACTATAGTGAATCGATGATTGGTCCATTGGAAAATCTTTAACCAACAACAAATCTCTTTACAAAAACCTGTTGGTGGCAGTTTTTTCATGTTTGTGGATTGTGAGGAAGAGTGGGGGTTAAGATTATCCCTGCAGATTTCCTTTAGAAATTATAACCAGCACTGATTTTGTTACACCGTTTCGTATCTGAGATGCCAGATGTAAACAAACAATGAGATCAAAGATGAAAAATGGTTAATGGGCGCATATGCCATATTTCAGGAGTGCTTGCTCCTTCATTAGCACCCAACCAACCTATTAATCATCCATGTACTCATTGCTTAAATAGCAAGTCATTAATGTTAATCATAGATTTTTTTTTATGGTGTGTGTTATTGTTTTGTTTATTTGTTATTTTTATCTGATTCGCAGCTCAAGATGCGGAGGCTGAAGACTTGCTGTCAGATGCTGACAAGGAACTCTTGGAACGCTGGAAAAACATGCAAACACAGAAGGCAGCCCCAAAGACAGCACTGCAAAACCCCTCTGTTGGAAACAGTGCCATCTCGTCTGTGATGCATGCTGAACAAGAAAATCACTCACAGCAGCAACAACAACAACAACAACAACAACATTCACAACAACAACAACAGCAACATGCACAACCACAGCAACAGCAGCAACCTTTACAAAGATTTCAGAACCCTTCAGAACAGCAACAGCAGCAGCAACTGACACATTCAACTGTCATGATTGCTCCGTCGATCCTCAACCATTATTCTTTAACACACCCTGTGTCAGCAGCAGCAGTGGCGCCATCTGTGGCCGTTCAGTCTGCCATATCTTCGGCCGTAGCGAATGCACAGGTGAAAAATAACCTGTTAGTATCAAACGGCATCAGTTCAAAGCAGCCACAGCAGGAAAATGTGAACAGGCCCATCTACAGCTTGATCTGTCGCAACTCACAGCTGCAGAATGAAACATCTTTACCGGGTGAAGTACCCCAGGATTTCGGTACCCTAAACATTGAAAACCTTCAGCTGCTTGGACTTCTAAACCTCCAGAGTAGTCAACAATTACCAACCGTTATCCCCGTCCCTTATCATCAGCAAACACCCTTGGCTGTGCAGACCCTCCCATCGGAAGCTGCACTGCCGACACCCAACCTCACTTTGATCTCTCCGCCTCATTGCCCGGCAAACAGCGCCGGTTCAGTCACAGACATGGTCAGTTCTCCACCGTCGACGTTGCCTCTTGTGTCACTTTCTGGAACATCGAGTGTGTCCAGCATCAGTTCCACCATATCTCCCACTTACACTTCAATATCATCTATCACAAACAACACTTCTGCCACTCACAACACATCGCTGTCTCCCAGCCAGTTCGTTTCCCCTGATATCTCATTGCCCGACCCCACGGTGACGACCGGGTCCAACTCTTTCTTAGCAATGGCCAAATGGAAGGACGTTACATTCGATGCTCCACTGTCCAATGAAACGAGTGTTCAAATCCCCGAAGCATCAGTGAATCCAAATGGCCCATTGCCACCCTCAGATTCTACATTGTCAACCCCACCCCCTGCTGCTGTTGACACATCACGGACCAGGAATTTCGATGATATTCTACCAAATTCCGAAAGATTCCAACCCAGTCACTATAGCAACCAGTTTCCATGTGTACCAACCATAGAAGTATGTATATATACTTATGTATATATTATATATATATATATATATATATATATATATATATATATGTATATATAATTAAAGAGGAATGTAAAAATACATTACGAAGGATATATCATAAACAATTAATAATTATTTATTTATGACTATATCAATGACCAAACATGTAATCAAAAAATTTCATAAAAGAAGTGTCTATTATTATGAATAAATCAACTTTATTGTGAAGAGAAAGAATATGGGTGGTTATAATGGCATTATAGTGGTTTTGACTGCTATTTCTAGACATGTAAGGGTTTTTGGCAACCCTCTCCATTATAATTGTGATTCATTCATAATTATACACACTTCTTTTTATATATTACCTAATCATTTACCTTCTTCCTTCCTTTCAATCTGTCTCTCTGTCTGTATGTCTGTATGTATGTAAAGATGTCTGCCTGTGGTGTATACATGTGTGTGTACATGTTTATATATGTCAATATATATATCTGTGTGTGTCTATGTATGTGTATATATGTGGATGTATGTTTACATATGTATGTGTGTGTATATATATATATATATATAAACCAATGCTGCTTATTCCAGCATACCATTTTTTGATGACCACACACACACACACACACACAACAAAATATTAGTTCCACAGACCAGTCGCTCAAAATCACTCAGTTGCGTCTCCTAAATGTGCCCCCATCATTTCTCTTCTTTCTCTTCTACAGGTGAGCTGCATCAATGAAGACAGCAACAAACCAATGATTGAAGCTCCAACCAATTCCAGCACCATGGTCTCGGAACAGTCAGACGTATCTTCGGATCTTATATCTGTACTTAGCAAGCAACTGTCCAAGTACCAGGTGGAGGAAATTGCACCATTGTCTTTGGCTGTCACCCCGAAGGGCACAGGAGGGGGTTATGGTGTCGGACTGAATATTGATCTTGATGCTCTTATGGCTGAAAATCTAACAGAGAAAACAGACAGGTAAATAACAAATTCCTAAATCTGATTATCGTTAGGAGGAGCACCTGTTACAGAGATTCACCTCTACCCTGTACCCTTAACGTGCCACCCTGATTCAGCTCTTGCAGACTACCCAGCCATGTTATCTTTTTCTCTCGTCCTTTCCCTGTGAACTGTATCATCATCATCAGGCATGGCTGTGTGGTATGGAGTTCACTTCCCAACCACATTGTTCCAGGTTCAGTCCTACTATATGTCTTCTACCGTAACCATGGGCCACCAAAGCTTTGTGAGTGGATTTGGTAGACAGAAACTGAAAGAAGCCTGTCATATATATATACAGCTGCTAGGAAGGGCATCCAGCTGTAGAAACTCTGCCAGATCAGATTGGAGCCTGGTGCAGCCATCTGGTTCGCCAGTCCTCAATCAAATCGTCCAACCCATGCTAGCTTGGAAAGCGGGTGTTAAACGATGATGATGATGATGATGATAAGATAATCTGGCAGAAATTTAACAAAACCCAAGTAACCAAACTGCTAGACAACTCACCATTGACATTGAGTGGAGCAGCTATTTCTGATAACGTTTATGTTTGTGTGTATTCATCAATGCATTAAGAATTTTCTCAAATATTTCTAAACATTCTGCCTTATTATTTTTACTTTTTACTTTTTTTTTTTTTTTTTCTAGTGGAAAATATGAAATATCTCCTCTGTCTTCGTCACTCCTCGCTCACTGGATGGACGTCACAGCAAATATGGATATCCAGACTTTGGAAGAGGAACTTGAATTAAGCATGCAGTCACCCATGGCCTTATCTTACAGTGACTTAAGTCTCTGCTCATCTTGAAGCTGTAGCATAGAGGACAGCTGAAAACAGACTTCATTTTGTGTGTGTGTGTGCGTGTATACATATATATTGGGCTATATGTGTGTGTGTGTCGAAGTTTAAAAATTCAAGAAGACAATTCCAATTTTCTTTGTTGAAACAGTCTTCAGGTGTATGCATGTATGTATAAATATGCATGTGTGTGTGTATACATGATGCACATGTGAGAGAGAGTTTTTTAAAAAAAATAGTTGATCCTTGACAGCTTATCTGATCTCTAGTCTTATATCCTTGATTTTCTTCAACAACCCCCTCCCCTCATTACCACCGTCTCCACCACCTCCACTGCACTTACCGCCACCACCACCAACCTCATTCTGTGTTTTGTCATTCATGAGTTTAGTATGTTAGAAACATATGAAATTCTTTGGTTCAAAGAATACCAGAATATTGGAATAAAGGTATCAGAATAAATTATAATTTGTCCTAAAATTAATGTGTTGTTTTATTTATTGTTTTGCTGGGTTGTGGTCATGCTGGGGCACTACTTTTAAGGGTGCATCCAATTATACCAAATGACATACCAGTCGAATTTTTTCGAGCCTAAATTTGCAGCCAATGAAAGGTAAGTTGACTTTGGAGGACCGAAAATTCCATTGAAATGCAACAAGATTTAGAAAGATTGCTATGATGTTTGAATGTTTATACTATATGCTGCATCAATTTTGTATGCTGAAAAATAGAGAAAAATAACTGAAAGAAGACAAAATGAAATATGAGAAGAAAATGCAGCAAAACTTGAAGTAAAAACATGAAGGATTACTGAAAGAAGACAGAAATAAACCCTGTCTTTTTTTGAAGGGTACTACACTGGTTTTAGAATAATATGGTATCATTGTCATCATTCATCATTGTTTAATGCCTGTCGTCCATGCTGGCATCCCTCATAAGGTCCAGTCTTTGCTGTGGTGTGATGTGTTGTGGTTTGGTAGGTCATGTGTCTCAAAGACCCCGAGAGCTATGCCAGTCAGACACAAGCTCTTGGTTGGGTCTACCATGCTGAACAGGCCAGGTTAATATGGGCCACCTCTTCCCAAAGGTAAAAATGGTTTTAGAATAATATGGTATCATTGTCACCATTCATCATTGTTTTTCATTTTATAGGATGTCCAAAAACCATTCTCCTCACCAAGTAAGCATGGTGGGGGTTGCCAGTTTAGCTGTAAATGACCTGACCATGCAACAGGTTGTACTGGGTTACATGCTACCAGTACTGCTTAAAAGTAACCCAACCTCTCACACACACACACATAAATATACATATACATACATAAATGTATTTATATATCTATGTATACATGTATGTATGTATAAATGTGTATATATATACCTATATTTATAAATGTGTGTGTATACATACACACACACACACACACACACATATATATATATATATATATATATATATATGTATATACCTACTTTTATACTTGTGTATATACATGTATAAATATATACATACACACACCAGCACACACATAGATATAGAAGTATG
>NC_142951.1:32483375-32515875 GCF_046866305.1 Octopus bimaculoides | reverse complement strand
CAAGTTTCTCATGACTCTGATGGTTTTAGAAGTGGCGAGCAACAAAGGTCATGGCATCTCGTCTCACATCATTCCACGGGGTCTTGGAATTATCACTGCTGGATACGATGAGCTGCTGGAGACAGTTATCAAACGCTGGATGTATGAAGCATGCGATGGAAGGCCATAAGTGTTTCCACAAGACTCAGCAATTCCTCATAAAGTCCGCGTAACCCAAGAATGGCTGTGATGCATTCTTCACGATCATGTAACACCAAATTTGTGTAACATGTAACACGTCCACAAACTTACCAGATTTAAATCCCAAGGGTGTGTTGTCGACATCCTGACGAAATTGCCATTATCCATTGTGAATTGTCCGAAATGAATAAGGTGCATTTAGTGCAGTTCCAGTCATTGAAACTGAAGGAGGATTTATTGAATATTATCGAGAAGATGTGCACAAATATCGAGAAATATTATCGAGAAGGTGTGCACCAATTTTTATTAAAATACATTTGGTTTTTGCGACATTAAAGTTGTTTTATCAAATTATCAACTATGTCCTCAAATACCTCTCGCAACCTGTGTGCGTACGCGCGCGCACACACACTTGAGCATGTTTTATTGCTATGAAACTTTCTTAAGCATTTTATTTCTTTAAAAGTTTTATTTACCATTGAACGCCCGCCACCACCAAATTGTAAAAACTGGTATGGTATTTCAATAATTAAAAAAAAAAATTAAAATAATAAACTAAAATTCGTGTTAAGTCCCGTCCCATGTGTATTTTCAACCCCAAACAAATTTTCGTATATTCCGAAGACTCAAACCTCTTCATCCAGTTTACACACACGCACAGACATATATATATATAAACACATACACACACAGAGAAAGAGAGAGAGAGAGAATGCTCACACATACGCATTCTTTAGATCTAAATGACTATTTCTGCAACAGGGTGTGGTGTCCTGCATTGGCTGAAGCATGATGTTTCATAGAGGCCAGCTGATGAAGGAAAGCTCTCTGCTGTCATTACAAGTGCTTATTCATTCACATATGTGTGCGCACTCACACACACATATATACTAACACACGCGTGTGCTTGTCTTTCTACGTAAGCAAAATGCACTTCTAATGACATAACCCAAATAAGTTACAAGCACATATAAACGCATCATCATCTTTCAAGAGACAATGTGGTCAGACAGAAAAGCTTTCACAACCTGTGAGGTTCTCATTGACAATTATCAACCCCAGGACTTATTCTTTGTAAGCCTAGTACTTATTCTATCGAACCGCTCTTTACATTCTAACTTCAAATCCCACCGAGGTCAACTTTGCACTTCATTCTTTCGGGGTTGATACGATTTGCCACTGCCCCCCCCCCCCCCAATTCCTTGCTTTGTGCTAAAATTAGAAAGAATTATCATTATTATTAATATTTAATATCGATGTAGCTTTGGGGTAAATGAAAATGACTGCTTCGTTTATTTTTTTCTATCTTTTCGTTTTTCTTTTTCCTCGTCTTTCCTGTTCTTTCTTTTTTTCCCTCTTCTCCTCTAGCATCTTTTCTCTTCTTTCCTTCTGGCCTTCACTATCCATCATTGACCACCGGCTATCATCATCACCATCATCATCATCATCATCATCATCATCACCACTACCGTCACCACCACCCGCCGCCCCCTCCTCCTCATAACCGTCACCACCACCATCATCATCATCACCATGAAACGAAATTCGGTCACAGTTGTACTCGGAAGATGCCGACGATATGTATGATGACGCCGGCAAGAGGAAATAAGGAACAGAACGAAAGAAAATATTAAAACAAATAAAAAACCCCAACAAGGACATCTTCACCACCACCACCACCATTATCATTATCATCACTAACAACAACAAAAAACACGGTCACCATACGCCTCAATGCAGTCGATCGACCGGCTAGAAAAAAAAAAGGAACAACAACAATAACAAAAACCCAGCTAGATCTTTAATCACACTCAAATTGTCTCAACTTAATTTGGAAGTAGATATATATACTGGGCCAGAAAATTTTTTTAAAAAAAGAATAATAAATAAACGAGATGGTCACGACTAGAACGTTTTAATTCCAAGGTTCGCTGAACTGGGCTGAATCGAAGCTAATTAACTATTAATTGTTATCAGCAGAGTTTTGGTATATATATACATATATATATATATATATATAGATAGATAGATAGATAGATAGATAGATAGATATGTATATATATCTTTATATCTGTATGTATGTATGTGTGTTTATCATATATATATATATATATATATATATATATATATATATATATATATATATATATTATATATATATATGTATTTATATATATACACACACACACATAATATGCATATATACATACATAATGTAAATGTTCAATTGTGTGCGTGTATAAATATATACATGTACACATTCATTCATTCCTACATCAAGTGCTCCCTATCATATATATATATATATATATATATATATATATAGCACTTAGCGTACCAGTGCACTAAACCCCTATTATTCTATAATAAACATCTGAGAAAAATCCCACATAATAACAATGTCCCAAGGTTATCAATTTTGCTATTATACGACAAATACCGTTATGATACAAGAACGAATAATTAATGCCCTGACAATATTCACAGATCTTTGGTTTCTTCAGTGATTGCTATTTTCTGGAACCCACCTAGCTTGAGTGTTGTTGTTATATATTATAATTATTATGATAGTAGTTGCAGCAAAATACCTGCAATGGGATTATATTAGTAATAGCAATACACATATCGTTAGGGATTATTATTTTTATTGTTGTTATTATTAGTGTTTGGTTTTCTATTGTAAATAAATATCAGAACAATTGATAAGTTTCTATATAAAATCAGCTGAATTATTAAGCAGCACTTTTAGACTTTAAAAGCAGCAGCGAAATATCGCCGCATATCTATTTTTAATTTAAAACTCTATGAAAGATTTTGTCTGTGTGTGTGTGTGTGTGTGAACGAATTTTTTTTTTAGTTAGTAAATTCTTTGTTGGAAATTCTTGTGAGGAAAATGGGTAAAAACTCTGGTGGTACCGCGCTGCCCCGCACACACACACACACACACACATATATCCTGTCACATATATGTAATACAGAAATACATAAATGCACGCGCAAACGTACAAAATCACACACACACACACAAACACTGAGCAACACACGCACATAAACAGTAAGAGCCGCACTAACACACACATGCACGTATACATAGATATACACACACACACACACTCACAAACACACGCGCACATATAATCACATATACATACGTATGCACAGAAGCACACGTATACAGAAATGCGCGCGCACACACACACACACACGCACGCAGAGATTAATGTTCACAAGCAGTAACACATATTCCACACATATACACGTATGCATTGACACAAACACATACATATGTATGTGTAGAAATTCACACGCGCACAGTGACACACATACGCACAGAGAAACTCTTGCGCATCTACAGAAATATATAGATATATATATATATACACGCACACATATACAGGTACTCAATGAGGAATTCATTCCATGTCTTTTACTGTTGGTGGTTGATGGTCGTCATATCCTTGTTTTTATTGCTCTTGTCACTGCCGTTGTGAAAATCTCTGTTGCAGTCGCCAACTGGTTGTTGTGAAGCTCAACGCATCAACACATGATTTCTGTGGAGTCTTTTAGACAATAAATTCTTCACATTCCACTCATTGCTGCTGAAGTAGTTCGATTAATATCGTTCGGTTTGGCGAAATCTCAAAGTGGTTTTGGTTTGGTAGTCGGAGAGTTTCCTGTATGCGGGTTACACACCACCCAACCGCCCATACACATTTATGAATATGTGTGTGTGTGAGAGAGAAAACAAATGTTACTTTGGGTGTGTAATTGTGTAAGAGAGAGAGAGACAGAGAGAGATAAAGAGAGAAGAGAGTGACAAAGAGAGGTAGATAAAGAGAAGGATCGCTCACAAGGGGTAACCCCATAAACCGGCCTCCCCCATTATAATATTAACTGCTCTACATCTTAGAGTGTGCTTCTCTTTCGGATTTATGTGTATATATATATATATATATATATATATATATATATATATAGAGAGAGAGAGAGAGAGAGAGAGAGAGAGAATAAAATAATGTGTGCGCGCGTGTGTGAAAGAATGAGACAAAAACGTTTGGTGTGTGTGAAAGAGAAAGCGAGATAGAATGAGTACGTGAGAAAGAAAGAAAGGAAACAAGTGTTTGCGTGTGTGTTAGTGAGAAAGTGAGAAAACAATTGTGTGTCTGTGTGTGTGTGTGAGTGTGTGAAACAAACAGATAGCGATAGAACGGGGAAAGAGAGGAGATAAAGAAAAAGGGAAAAGAGAAAGGAGGAAAGTGGGGAAAGAGAAAGAGGAGAGAGGCAGAATGTAGAGCGGGAAGAGGAGAAAGAGGATAGAGAGAAAGAAAGAGAATAAAAGCGAGAGAGGAAGAGGGAGAGAAAGAAAGAGTAAGGAAGTGTTTGCCGTAGTGTGTGTGTGTGTGTGTGTGTGTGTGTGTGTGTTATATTTTGAAACTACTCTGTATTTACTCATACATTCCTTCCAATTTGCAACGGAGAGATGTCGTAACTGGCGGTAATGACGAAGGCTGCAAGATAAATATATCGCCGTTGGTTTCCTCTTTCTGTCTTCTTTTGAAATGCATCGAAGTACTTAATCGAACTTAAATCAGCCGGGTCTCTCTCTATATATAGTACATGCGTGTATGTATTGTATGTGTGTGTTTTTTTTTCTTTTATTTAATAGCTTTAAAAGAATTGTCATTAGAACCAGTTTGTCATCTTCATCTTACTCCATTCTGCTGACAACATCAGTTTGTAATTTTCTTCGACGACTTCCCTTTCAATTTATTTAATAATCTCTCTATTTATATATTTAATTAAATATTTATTTATTAATTAACAAGTCGACACTCTTCTCTCTATTTCTAATACACTCCACACGCGTTATCTATCTATCTACGCCTCATCTCTCTTCTCATTTTTTCTTTTATTCCATCAATTTCTCCTCAGTTAACCAAATATTTAATTTACTCTCTTAAAATCGGTTCATATCTCTCAAATTCTTAAAGATTAATTTAAACAGTTTTGTTATTTTAAATTCTGGAATTCCTTTATGTGGTAATCTCCGCAAGAAATTCACCAAAATTACCCAAATTTTGTAACCGTTTAGGAACATGTCAAAACAGTTGATTTTATTGTAATATTCCATCATCCGGCCACTGTTTATCATAGAGATCCCTACCTCACGAGCTTCATTAATGAATTTTTTTTCTCTGTTAAATCTTCATTTAAAAAGCGATGAATAAAATAAGGGATCTCTAACCATTTCTTTTGTCTCTCTCCTACATTAATTAATTCTCGGCTTGTTAGTGGTTTTAGCAACGCATCGTTGTTAATTGTTTAGTTGTAATTAAACTCCGGATCCAAATCTGTCCGGCTCTTGTTCTAAATCGCATAATAAATATATAAATACTCACAGATTCTGTCCACACCCATACTCAACGTGTATGTGTGAAAGACAGAGTGACTATGTGTATATCCAAGTATGTACACAAACTCTCACTCACATGGATTCAACTACGCACAGAAACAATCGGTGTATTATTACCGTATATTTTAACACACACACATATATACAGACATAGCAACACATTCGTGTTTAAATAACTAGGTGTTAAGAAACCTTTGCATTATAATTTATCCATTTATTACTCGCAGGATTTAGCTGATTCGCCTCACCCCAGATCGGTCTGCCCTGGACACACACATATGCACAAACAGACATGCACACACACACAGACGAGCATTGGGGCACAACCCGTTCTGAATGAGTTTTTTTTTTGTGTGTGTGTATGTATGTATACATATACGTGCATATGTGTGTGTGTGTAACTCTGACGCAGTTGCTCGTCACCCGAAATGAATGAACTACTGCTACAAAATTTGGTAGCGCACATGATCGCTTGCAAAGAGGAAAGTCTTATTATTTTCATTCTTTCACTCAACACTTGATTCATTCATAACAGTGAAAACACACGCACGAAAAGAAAAGAAAAGAAAAGAAAAACTTAGCTCCACTCCTAAATAATATCTATTCATCATCTTTTATATTCCTTTACATGTGCGTATGAAGAAGGTAAAATATATTATTATTTACACATGTATATATATATAGTCTCGACGTTCTACGACTACTTCCCGTTCACAAACGAACGTTTGATCTTTGAAAAGACCGAGTGACATCTCTCTCTCTCTTGCTATATATATATATATATATATATATATATATATATATATATATATATATATATATTGGGATGATGCAAAGTACACAGGATTAACTGATAGCTGTGATTTCGGCTTAAATTAAAAATTGTTTGGTCGCTATTGATTGATTGATTGATGTTCACGATAACATTTATCCACCGTACGTCATCGCTATGTTGGGTACCTTAGTCTGCAGTATTTTTGCCATTGCACATACACGACCGCCGTACACACGATGTGTGTCGAACACGTTTGATTAGTAAAAGAAGGCAGATGCCATGGAGAGTACCGATACATATCCGTCCCCGAACCCAGGCTCTGGTAGCACAGAGACCATCCTGATTCTGGAACCCAAGTCTTTCAAACCATTTAAAAGCAAAGATGAATATCTTTATGCCATGAAGGAAGATCTGGCTGACTGGTTTACCTGTCTCTATAAAAAGTCCATCAACGTAGATAATTTCTTCGAAATCTTAGAGACCGGGGTCGAATTGTGTAAGCATGCGAACGAAGTCCGAAAATTCGCCCTAGAGCAACAAAAGAGACTCTCTACCAAATCTCAGTTCATACGTGATATTCCTCAAACTGAGATTCAATTTCGTAAAGAGGTGAAAGCACAGACTTTTCAAGCCAGAGATAATGTGTCTAACTTTATATCGTGGTGCCGAGAACTGGGAATACCGGAGGTTCTCAGGTTCGAAACCGATGATTTGGTTTTACGGAAAAATGAACGAAGTGTGGTTCTCTGCTTATTAGAAGTGGCTCGGGTTGGTGCCAAGTTTGGCATGCTGGCCCCCACAATTGTACAAATGGAGGAAGAAATCGAAGCAGAACTAGCCGGTGAACCACCACCTCCCAGGAAACAGATTATTACCTGTGATTTGAAGTCCCTTGATGAAATGGTAAGTCCCAGAACTAGCTGACATTTATTTATCTTAAATATTCATACATATGCACATGCTACTGGACATTTTTTTTTTACAGGTTATAATACATATATTATTATATTGTAATAAATGTATATATCTGAAATTTTCACGCAAAATATCCTCAGTAAATTTTACAGTCTGCGAAAACTAAACATTTAAACTTATAAGCGAATGTCATTCAATACTGAATTCAGTAACACCTGCTCATCATTTTATAGTAACTAAATTGTTTTACGGATATTGGCCAGGTAAAGAAACTTGCCTTGTATCTCCGTGTCATTAACTGAAAACCTCCCTGTATTGATTACGTGTAATCTATATATATATATATATATATATATATATATATATATATGATGTATATATATATAATTAGAAGTTTGTTGTCCTTCGCAGTCTGTTGCTATGTATGTTAAACATTCTCACACAAATCCATTCATTCATTCATTGGAGTTATTATAGAGAATTAATATGATTTAATAGCACAACAAATAGCAAAGAAAAGCAAAATAGTTTGTCACCTTACGTGTATGACTCAGAGACTACGTTTATTTAACAAGATTAACCACCTTTCAACCTTCCAAGAATAGTTTGCTACAAACGTTCCTTCATATCCAGCCTGTCTGTCCACTACATATATAAGTAAACAAATAACTCGCAAAAGAAAATTCTGAAATATTCAAATGGATTTCGTTCGTTGTTCACAGAATACCAAATTATCTTGTTGAGTGGAAATGAAATAATAATAAATATAAAACCATATCTATTTATTTTTTTGCGATAGTGAGTCTCCTCCCCGTTCGTTGTTGGTTCCCTTCGTTCTTCTCTGTCTTCACTTTGCAGCTGTGTTTTGTGTTGCTTCAAGTCAACCAAACAATTGTATGGATATATGAACTGCCATGCTTCTGCATCAAGTAACTTTTTACCGCCCCCTTTATCCGCATTTGCCCTTTTTTCTTCGTGCGGTGTTGCAGAAGAAACCACAAGCCCATAGCTGTTGGGTGTAAGGCTGAGCTGGTTCAAGGCCAGCCAACTGAGGACTTAAACCCGGCCCCGATAATGGCGTCCCTTCGACGACCCTTCTTTTGTATATCTGACAACACGTTAAACGCATAAAAGGACTCATAATAGATTTAAAATTGTTTTCTTTCGTGTCAGACCTACAACTACGTTAGATATAATTCGCTTTATTTTATTTATTTAACCCGAAATATAAGCACTGAAAATAAATGATTTCGTTGATAACAGAGGCAAGAGAAAACTGCAAATTTTCAACAATTAATTCATTAAAAAACAAAACAAAACGCATTTGCCATAAAGTTGCATAGCAAATTCGGCTGTGGCGGGGGGTATACTCAGTTTAATTTCTTTGGTTTCCTAAACACGTGTTTATATTATTTAATGGTTAATTCGGCACTCGTTCAATGGTGAAAGAAAAACTCACAAGACAATAAAACCAAAATCTTTTGCGTTTTGTTTGAAATATACTGTATTGTCCACACGTGGGAACAGTAGTGTGTCTTGTGTTTTTGAGATAGGAAAAAATTTATACAGAAAAGTAGAATATCGACGAAGGTAAAGAATACATACAACCGATGGTTAGGGTTAGGCCGAAAACGGGTGGTGTGCGTATTCTTTACCTCCGCCAAATCGGTCCAGATTTACTGAGGGTACACAAGATTCAGAAGTTAAGGATTTAATTTGTTTACTACATTTAAACTACGTCTTGGTAATAGATATTCTCTCCAGTTACATATTGTAACTCCTCAAGTAAAGTCTTGTTTACAATGGCTAAAAAACAAAGTAAACACTATCACGGTTTTTGCAAAGTGTTACTAAATGCAGTGATCAAAGGTAGATGTGAACTGTCACTGTTCAACTAAGGTCGTAGTAAAAAATACGAAGATCAAAAGCCAATTTCCATCGCTGCTTCGGTATTAAGATGCCCACCATTTGAGGGTCAGTCCTCTTCCCCGCCTTATTCTCTCCCTGTATCTCTTCCATATATGTTCCTTTACTTTTTAAGCCTCTTTAATTACCATTTGCTGTTCTAAGCCAGTGAAGGTTTCTTAAATCTTGTATTCCTTCTTTCATGTTGTTTCCCCCTTTTTTCTTGATCATTCTATATATTATTAGGTATTTTCCCACCCTATCACCTTTTGTTACCATATTTCTGTTAGAATGCTCTAGTTTTGTTTTAATTAATTTTGAAAATAATGTAGAATTTAGTAAAATAAGTTTGTTATTATCAAACTGGGTATTTGGGACACAAATGTAACATGAAACTTTGCTGCAAGATTTTAATTTAGATCATTTTAAAACGGGAAGTTTGTGCCACAGAACAAGGGGCCGTCTCGGTTGGGTTGGTACCAAAAGTGTAACACTTTAAATACCAACTTGGCGGTCCCACGAGTCTAGGAGTCCAATAGTAATCTGTGTGCACCGACTTTGTACGTGTCGGTGCCTCAGTGCATTGTTTTGCACCAGGATGGATTATGATGCTTTTAAGGCCCTGTTTTCCGTTGTTTCTGAGGATGGAGGTGTTTTTTAGTTGTATCACTTATAAAACACACTTGAGGCATGAGACAGTAAGAATTTAAACTGTCCACCCCCTCACAGATGATATTGCCTTTATTTCTTCACACCCTGCTTACAGCGAAAGTGTGTTTCCTCTGTAATGTTCTGAAGCTCACAGAGATATGTTCATTCTGTTTAACATATATTTTCGAAGCTCTATTTTTAGACAAAGCTTACTGTCATATCATTGACACTAGCGTATATGACATTTATATTTATGTATATAATGATCGTTTAAGTTTATGTCATTGTAAATGTTCAATTCAGTCCGACCTTTTACATTCATCTATGCATGCGGAATGCTAAAGAGCTGAGTGTTCGAGTCACGAAAATACAGTGTTTGGTAAAAGGCTCGTTTAAGAAACACTGACAGAAATGTCATGGAAAAAGAAATACTGAAGATGATACAGGTATAGACATAAGTTCTTTAGATTATGTCGTAATATTGTCTGTGGAAGAGACACGCGCGAGCCTAAAGCCCTCATCAAATTTAAAAGAAAACAGTAATTATCTTGATTTATTACAAACAGGATGTTCTTCTTCGTAGGAACGAGGGTGTTTCACAGACTCTAAAGTACTTGACACTTCTTGAAGTAGAGTTAAATATATTAATTAATTCAAAGGTCATAATTATATATATGTATGTGTGTGTGTATTTATTTATTCATTCATTCATTCATAATCTTGGGAAGTCCTTAAAGTGCCAAGTATTTCCGTTAACCACTCTTTTCAGCATACCAGCTGGCCGAAGTGAAAACAGGGTTTTCTTATCCAACGAACACACACACAGTATTTGTCTCATCATCTGTAAGGGCGTCGGACAAAATGACTTGCAATCTTTCTTTTGACTCTTTGTTTAAAAAAAAGACTGTTGTGATGAACTTTGCCATGATATCCTTTCGAGAAATCGATGAAATAAAAATACCAGTCAATCTAGTTGAGTTAAAGTCTCTCCTCTCAAAATTGCTAGCGTAGTATCTATATTAGAAATGATGATGATAATTATTATCGTTATTAAAACAAAATCGTTAGAGCGTCGGACGAAACATCTTGCAGAAGTTCTTTCAACTTCGTGTTCTGAGTTCAGATCTTGTGGGGTCAAGTTTGTTTTCATCACGCCGGGTGTGGGGTGGAGCGATACGTTAAAGTACTAATTAAGCACAGAAGTCAGTTGAATCGATTTAATCTTCTTCTCTCTTCAAAATGGCAGAATCATTAGCACACCGGACATTTTGTCCGTCATTGTTCTGAGTCCAAAGTCCACTTAGGTCAACTTTGCCTTTCGTCTTTTGTGGGGTTGATAAAATAAGTACCAGTTAAACAATGGAGTCAATGTAATTGACTTGTCTCAAAATTACTGGCCTTGTACCAAAATTCAAAACCATTATTATTATTATTATTAAGGCGGAGAGCTGGCAAAATTGTTAGCATGCCAGACAGAATTCTATGCATCTTTTTGTCCGTTTTTACATTCTGAGTGCAAAGTTGACTGAGTTTGACTTACATCCTTTCTGAGTCGATCAAATAAATACCAGTTGAGCACCGGGATCGATGTTATTAACTTAACCTCTCCTCTGAAAACGCTGACCTTGTGCCAAAATTTGAAACCGTTATTACAGGACGAGTGAACTGGCAGAATCATTATTGATGAACAAAATGCCGAGTGATAATTTCTTGTAACGTTTTACACTCTGAGTTCAAATTCCATTTAGACCAACTTCTCTTGGGGTTGATAAAATTAAGTACCATTTGAGTACTGGCGTTGATTTGATCGACTTGCCCCTCCCTGTAAAATTAAGTGCTTTACTCAGCATTCTACTAACCATATACCCAAGGTCGAAATAATATATTCTATACATATATATCAGTCATGTTAGTAAATAGGTAATTTAATTCTCAAACATACTAGGTGTGACTGCAACTGTGGCATTTAGGCATTGTTGTTGTCTCTAGTTGTTTACCTAACATCCAGTAATTTAGGAAATAGACATGGTTGAATGACCAGCAAACTATACCTGACTCGCGATAAAACTTAACAAGGCATGAAATTTGTATATCTATTTACTTCATAGACAACTGCCATCAAATTTGAACTGAAAATTCACCAAGAAAAACCTCACCCATTTGGCCTTTTTGCTTCTATGATAATATCTGTAGGAAAGGCATTCAGTTCGCAACATTACAATTTCATCCCTATTATATAATATTGTAATCTCAGTCAGTTGTTATAAGCCAGAAAAAAGCACATTCTGAAAAAAATTTCAGTAATTATACTTCTATGTATTTGAGTAGTATATCCTTGACTCGGGCAATAACCAGGTCATTGAGACACACAAGCCTCCAAATCACAACAAGAGCTGGACCCCTGGATATATGCACACATCTCAAACACACAAATAATACTGTAAGGATTTTGTTCAGAGTCCTAAATGCACATTTAGGGCTCTCTTGTCATATTGGCTTTCAGTTTCGTTGAAGAACAAAATTTAGTGTTTTGTTCATTTTTACGAGAGATTTCGTTGTCGTTTCACCCAGGTCAGCCTTCAGCAAGCAGACCTATGATCAGAAGCATTCTAGTGTATCCAACCGCATCCTGTTATTTTTTAAGACATTAACCTTTTAGCATTCGGATTCCTTTGTCAAATGTATTTCTTGTTTATTCACATTGTTTTGAATTTATCATACACTATCTCAGCTTTGAGATTTCAATTATGTGACTGTTTATTTTTAGAATGACATTGTAGCATAGGTGCAAGAGGCCAGATCTGGCCAGTTTGAACATAAAATGGGTGGAATATTTTAGCTGCATATGACTGGTTTGTGGAGGCGCAATGGCCCAGTGGTTAGGGCAGCGGACTCGCGGTTGGAGGATCGTGGTTTCGATTCCCAGACCGGGTGTTGTGTGTGTTTATTGAACGAAAACACCTAAAGCTCCATGAGACTCCAGCAGAAGGTCATGGCGACCCCTGTTGTACTCTTTCGCCCCAACTTTCTCTCGCTCTTTCTTCCTGTTTCTTGAGTAACGCTGCGATGGACTGGCAACCCGTCCAGCTGGGGGGGGGGAGGGGAACACATACGCCATAGAAACCGGGAAACCGGGCCCATGAGCCTGGTTAGGCTTTAAAAGGGCGCATAAATAAATAAATTTTAAAAAATGGCTGGTTTAAATGCTAAAGGGTTAAGGTATGATTTGGGAAAAACTTTGCTGCTAAAATCGGTAGAGCATCGGATGAAACACTTTTCCAAGTATTTAGTTACGTTCTGTTCTCTTTATATTCTGAGTTTAAATTCTTTTGGAGCTCCACTTTGTGGCTTTCTGAACCTATCCAGGAAGGTGAAGTGGGCTGGGTTTGATAAAGCAAGTACTAATCCATTGTTGTTGTTGGGGGCGGGGGTGGATGGTGAGGGGGTGGGGGGAAGTTCGATCTAATCAGCTGTACTGAATGAACTGTTTCTCTCCTACCCCCACCCCTACCCTTCGTCTGAGGTGGGGGTGGTGGTGGTGGTGGTGGTGGGGAGTTGATAAAATAATGCTAGTCCAATTCTGGAATGTGTGTGTGAGTTGACTAGATCCATTACCACCTCCCACCACTACCCACCTTTTCAGAAACATTTTTCTGGTATTGTCGACTGTGGTATAAATAATTACTGCAGTCCTTGCATGAAGAAATAACGAATACACACACACACACACACACACACACACACACACTCATGCACACACGCACACACATTTACACATACGTGTGCGCATGTGCACATTTACATATACGTGTGCACACGTGCACATTTACATACACGCATGCACACATGTGCATACACACACATATACATATACACACCCTTCTATATACACATATACGAGCTTACACACACACACATACCTTATAGCATGCATATACATATAAATTACAAGTATACGTACATATACACTTCCATATTTGAGTGTATATATGTATGTATATTTTTATGCATTTAGATCATCATCAAATATATATATACTCTTCTATAAACGCATATACACACATGTATGCACGTATACTCACCATGTATACAAATATACACACATACACGTACACACATGCATACACACACACACACACACACACACACACACACACACACACAATATAGAAAGTATAAAAGAAATGCTTATTCTATGAGTAACCCAATTCCATAGGTGCCAGAACCTTTCATGTCGCCCTCCACCCCCTAATTACCTTGTTTACAACAATAGTATTACATTGCTGTCCCTTCACCTCCCTCACCTGTACCCTTACCCTCCACTACGCCCCCTGTCACCGTCTCCCTTTAATAATCCTTACACAGCACTCCTCGTTAGATTCAATAATTAGTAACATAACCATATGTAAACCAATAATTCATGCTAGCTTTTTTTGGGTTGTTTTTCATTCATTTTTATTACTTTTAATGCAGGTTCCATCCTTCTCTCTTTCTTTCTTTCTCTCTTTTTTTTTTTTTTTTTTTTTTGTTTGTGGTATCAGCTGTTCATTGTTTTAAGCTTGGCCCTTTCACTGCAGAAATCAGATAGGTCCACTCAAAATTTCATCACCCTTTACCGAGGAAAGCGGTTTTATATAACCAGTCTATCTTTTGTTGAGAAATGTCATGTCTGAAATTATTTAAAATTTTGATAGGTCAAGTTTATTAATTCAACTGAGACTTGCAGAAAATACCAATTCTATTTTGTTGGTAGATATTTAGCATCATTAGTGGAATAACCCTGGAATTTGATTTCACTGTGAAAGGGTTAAAATTAATCAATTACAATTGTTGGCACTCCGTCGGTTTACGACGACGAGGGTTCCAGTTGATCCGATCAATGGAACAGCCTGCTTGCGCACACACGTGTGTGTGTGTGTGTATATGATGGCTTAGCTGGCTGAAACTTTGAAGTCACTGTCAATGCTATTTTTGCTAAAGAATAATGAATTTATCCTCTAGCAAATGTATTGAGTAATCCTTCAATTTAATGTAAAACTGCTTTTATTATAATATAAAAACAAACATTTATGTGTGTGTGTGTGGGGGGGGGGGTGTCTCTCTCTCTCTCTTTATATATATACATATAAATAAATAAATAAATAAAAATTTGGCCAAGGTGCAGTGGGACTGAACTCGAGACTGTGTGGTTGGGAAGCAAACTCCTTAACCACACAGCCACGCCTGCCCTTTTTTTTTTTTTTTATTTTACATATTTAAAAAGAAATATTTTTCAAAATGATTTTTCTTATATAATTCCATATATTTCATGGTATTTTATTTCCCATGTTTAATACTTCACTTATTTCTGTGGCTGTTTCCGCATTCTTTCTTCTCAAATAGGTTCCAGGTCATTTGCGTTCAATGGTTCCCCCTCTCGTTCCTTGCCCACCACCACCACCGCTTTTACCCTACTTCTTGTATCCCCTCTCTCTCCAAGCAATGAAATCCCTATTTTTTATCATTCACATAAAATAGGTGCCCAGAGAAATAAATGCAAGGAACCGATGCTCTCCATTCTAAAAACACTTTCGAATACAATACGTACATTTTTTTTGTGTGTGTACGTGTGTCCTCTCATCTTTTCAAATTCACTTCAGATAGCATCATCATCATCATTAGCATCATCATCATTAGCATTATTAGCATCATCATCATTGTCATCATCATCATCATCATCAGATATTTGAGTGGGGCATTAACACATTTAATGTGAAAAGCATTAAAATATTGCTTTAAAAATCAAATTTCTGATGCCTTGTTGTTGTTGTTATACGATATGTATGGCTCCCTGTCCGATCACCCAACACTTCCATGCTCCACCGCCCCGCTCTGTCTCCACCCTTCCATATTGATCGATAATCCTGATCCCTAATGACCCATTACTGATCGGTGGAGCGTATCCCTGCTCTCCTTGCTTTTCCCCTTTCTTTCTTTCTTTCTTTCTTTCTGATCGGGTTGTTTACTATAAAGAGTTAATTACTTTACAATGAAACTTTCGGATCATTAACGCCCCCCCCCCATCTTCCTGGTCATCATCTGTCTACACTGTAACCATCATCACCACCAACATTTTCAATACCATCATCATCATTAGCATCATCATCATTAGCATCATCATCATCATCATTAGCATCATCATCATTAGCATCATCATCATTAGCATCATCATCATTAGCATCATCATCATTAGCATCATCATCATTAGCATCATCATCGTCATCATCATTTCGGGGTCAATAAAATAGGTACCAGCTGAGCATTGGGGTTGATCTAATCTACTTTACCCCTCCTCCAAAGTTGCTGGCCTTGTGTCAAAAATTCCAAACCATCATCTAGGGCAGCAAGCTGGCAGAATCGTTAGCACGCTGGACAAAATGCTTAATTGCTTTTCATCCATCTTTACGTTCTAGGTTCAAATCTCACTGAGGTTGACTTTGTCTTTTATCCTGTTCGGGGCTGATGAAATAAGTACCAGGGGTCGAATGTAATTAACTTAGACCTTTCTTGAAAATGTTGGGCTTTGTGCCTATAGTAGAAAGGATTATTATTATTATTATTGTGATTTCAGAATTTGACACAAAGCCAGCATTGTTGAGGGGAGGAGCAAGAGTTGATAACATCGATCTTAGTACATGACTGGTATTTTATTTTATCACCCCACCCCAGAGACGAATGGCCAAGTCAACGTTGGCGGCATTTGTCAAATTTGCCTTTTTATCTTTTCCGGGTCTGTAAAATACAGAACTAACCAAATAGTGGGATCGATGTAATCAACTTTCCCCTCCCCTCAAAATTGCTGGACTTGTGCCAAAATTAGAAAGGATTATTATTATTATTATCATTATTATTATTATTATTATTATTATTATTATTATTATTATGGTGGTGAGCTGGCAGAATCATTAGCATGCTCGGCACAATGCCTAACAGCATTTCTTCCGTCTTCATGTTCTGTGTTCAAATTCTGCCGAGGTTGACTTTGCCTTTCGTCCTTTCGAGGTCAATAAAATAAGTACCAGTGAAATAATTGGGGGGGGGTGATGTGATCGACTCATCTCCCCTCCCCCAAAATTGCTGCCCTTGCGACAAAATTTGAAGCCGTTATTATTCTTATTGTGGCTGTAGAAAGGTTCTCTTGCTAAGCTTAAATTAAATGAAAAAAAAAATTTTTTAATTCCAATATAACGAGGTGGTTGATTGAAATGAGGACTTCCATACTGAAAATGTAGATCAATGATAATCTTTTCAGACAAAAATCGAATTTAAAAATATCTCGGTTGCGTTATTGCTTAAACATGAAAATGGGGAGTAAATTCTTTTTTTGTTTGTGTTTTACATTTTCTATTTAAATTTATTTTTTCTTTGTAATTTAAAAAAAAAAAAATTTTTTTTTTTTAGTCGATAAAGACCTCATTTTGGAAATTTTATTTTTTCCCCCGTCTATCATTTCAAAGTCTTAGATTTTTAGTGTCGGAGATGAAGGGAAATGGAAAAATGCCACTGACGGAAATGGGAATATGCCAAACAGTTCTAACTGGGACTTGAACCAAATCATGAAAGTGGTTTGCCAATAAACATATTGTCCTCGTCAATAATAATAACAATGATTCTTGTTGTAGTTATTATTTTGCCCCAAGGCAGCCCTGAGTGGACCTTTAGCCAAAGGCATTCCTACACTGACCATCCTGTTTTATTTTCAAAAACTGCATATTTAGACTGCATTTTAACCCCTACTTTTCCATTCTTGATGGAATTTGTTGAGGTAGATTTTCTATGGCTGGATGCCCTTCCTGTCACCAACCCTCGCCTGTTTCCAAATAAAGTATTTCTCAGATATGGTTTTCATGGAAGTCTGGAGACAAAGGACACCACTTGGATGACAGTGACAATCATTTACAGCTATCACACAAGTCAAAACAAGGAGATAGAAACACACACATACACACGACAGGCTTCTTTCATTTTCTGTCTATCAAATCCACTGACAAATCTTTGGCCTGGGGCTGTAGCAGAAGACACTTACTTGAGGTGCCATACAGTGGGATTGAACCAGAACCATGTGATTAGGAAGCAGACTGATAGAATAAGTACCAGACTTAAAAAATAAGCACAGTGAGTGGGGTAAATCAATTTGTTAAGATAAAAGCTCTTTAAGGTGGTGCCCCAGCATGGCCACAGTCCAATGACTGAAACAAGGAAAACACAAACGATAAAAAAAAACAAAACATACTGTGATGGCATCTTCAGGACAAAAATACAAACGACATTCGGCAAAGCATAAATGAATCATTGGATCACTGTCAAAGGCTTTTATTTTCCTGCTTATATGGTGTGTCACGAACAAATCAACCAGCGGAAAGAAGAAGAAAAGAAAAACCCAGCCCAACCAAGCGTATCCAGCTTAGCCCACCACATTTCATTACACATGTATCGATTACTGAGCCGTTCAAGGGAGTTCACTGAGTGCCTGGGTCACAGAAAACAAATCAACATAACAATAAGAAACTGTCAAAGCTACAATTGTTTGTCTTTTTTATTGCTTTCCGGTGGTCCTCACTTGATCTGGCACCCAGGCAGTCAGTTGGTTGTAATCCCCTGCTGCCTGCCACCCCATCCTCTGTCCTACCTCTTCTCCCAAACCTGTCTCAAGTGTGTCATGTGACTTTGAACAAAACACTTTATTCCCCCAATTTACTCAAGTGTCAACAGGAATTCAGTCCCCGCAAACTTCAAAGCAGGAGTTTGTTTGCTATAGACAAATGTTTTAGCCAAGGAAGGTGACATATCTTTCTTGATTCGTTATGTTTGACTTGTTTCAGTCATTTGACTGTGGCCATACTGGAGCGCCACCTTGAAGAATTTTTAGTTGAATGAATCAACCCCAGTACTTATTTTTTGCTAAGTCTGGCACTTATTCTCGCGGTCTCTTTTGCTGAACTGTTAAGTTACAGGGACATAAACACACCAACATTGGTTGTCAAGCAGTGATGGGACACACAAACACACGACTGGTTTCTTTCAGTTTCTGTCTACCATATCTATGCACAAGGCTTTGGTCGGCCCTCGGCTGTTGTAGAAGACACTTGCCCAAGATGCAATGCAGTGGTACTGAACCCAGAACCCTGTGATTGGGAAGCAGTCTTCTTACCACACAGCCATGCCTGTACCTACACCACACACACAAATAAGAACAGATGGATTGTGATTCACTACAGCTGTTTCAGGAATGTTTTTTATTGATGAACTGAAGTGTTACATCATAAAAAAAACCCCCCAGTTTTCATCAGGTAAATACAGATAAGAATTAAGCATTTTGAGCATCAGTTTTTGCATGATGTAACACTTCCGTTCATCAAAAAAAAAAAAACACATCTGAAACAGCTGTAGTGAACCACAATCCTTGAGTTGTTATTTGTTTATTATTTGCCTAACCTGCAATTTGTTAGTATCCAGAGTCTATAGAGTGCAGTGCAGTAGGTGAAGTGAGTGTACCCATGTGTGACCTTGACGACTTGTGTATTCAGTCAGCCATTTGTGATTGTACGCACAACTGGAGCACAAATCCGTTTTTACCGAAGTAAACACGGATTTGTCCTTAGATATTGTTTGTACTCGATAGTGCTATCACTGACCTGACATTAGTGCTTTATTATTCAAGTACCTGGTTCTCCTGAATCCTGGCAATTTATATATATATATATATATATATATATATATATACATACACCGGAGTAAGCACATAAAATGTGCAACAAGGTGGAAAAAAAGAGTACTCAAATACCAGAGGTAGAGTAATATATATATATATATGTATATATATATATATATATATATATATATATGTATATGTTCTTTTATTCTTTTACATGTTTCAGTCATTTGACTGGCCATGCTAGAGTACTGCCTTGGAAAGTTTTGGTTGAAGACAATGGTAGAATAAACTTGCCCAAGGTGACAGGCTGTAGGATTGAACCTGAAACCATATGGTGGCAAAGTGAGGTTCTTTAACCACACAACCATGCCTGTGCCCATATATATATATATATATATATATATATACACACACACACTTAAACACTATATGTTACACATGCACGCATATATATATACATTACACAAACACACATATATATACACACACACGTACACACATCTATATATATATATATATATATATATACATATACACACATTTAAACACTATATATATTACACATGCACGCATATATATATACATTACACAAACACACACATATATATATAATATATATATACACACACCCACCCACCCACCCACCCATGATACATATACACACACACATACATGTATGTAGCTGTTATAGATGTTATGTTAGAAGGTACTGGAATACCACCATGGCTTCTATTTAACAGGCAGATGAAAGACAATGTCTCACTGAATGAGTTATATGTGTGTCATATTACTGAGTGTAAATATCAAATATGGTTCAATAGACGCCAAGGTAGCATGTTGAAAGTTCAACTTGTGTTCGTTGATCAATATTTTAATAAAGAGTGGATTGTTTTAGCAGGTTGAATGTAATTGTGAAAGCGTAGGACTCTATATACATTCATCCGCACCATCGTACATTCACCATTATATGCTCATACTTAGAAATATGAATTTGTGTATAACTCTACACACATGTGAACGTGTATGTGTATGTATGTATGTATATGAGGGGGTGCTGGAAAGTTCCTAGCTTTAAGGTTATTGTGAAAGGCCTGGCTGGAGGCCCAACCTTCCAAGTTCTTTTACAGAACTTAGGAAGATCGAAGGACCTCGTAATAAGTGCGTGAATCTGAGAGTGGAATATATTGAATAGAAATCATAACTGATTCTCCTGTATTTTCTTTTACACAAAGCCAGGAATTTTTCAGCACCCCCTCGTGTGTGTGTGTGTGTGTGTGTGTGTGTGTGTGTGTGTGTGTGTGTGTGTGTGTGTGTGTGTGTGTGTGTAGGCACAGGAGTGGCTGTGGTAAGTAGCTTGCTTACCGACCATATGGTTCTGGGTTCAGTCCCACTGTGTGGCACCTTGGGCAAGTGTCTTCTACTATAGCCTCAGGCCGACCAAAGCCTTGTGAGTGGATTTGGTAGACGGAAACTGAATGAAGCTCGTCGTATATATATATATATATATATATATATATATATATATATATGTGTGTAAAACTGAGAATTACCACTTGGTTGGTAACTGTTGAAGAATTAGGGACCTTCTGTGTTTGTCTCCCGTCTGGTTTTACACTCAGTATATACGTTATGTTGTTTGTTTATTTACCATACATTTTTTTTTCATTTATTGCATAATATACGTACCTGCTTCTCATTCCGTCTGATTCTTCTGGTTGGCTTTCATCCTTCCACGTGCACAGATATGACTTTCCAGGCTGCCGTGCATATATCGCCATTGGACTTAGTGAAATACAAAACTGACCGAGAAATGAAATGAGAAGTGGGACATCTGTGTGTCATTGAATTTAAGTGCCAAAAGCTTATACGACACTTTAGCCACTCTCTCCTGGTCACCATCGGTGGTTCCAGTGACAAGCACTGCCAGGTGACTGGTATTATTTTGCCTGCAAGCTTTATATCAGCGTGTCCTTCTCCTAGAAGAGCTGCCTTCCCCATGGCTTTGTCAAAAATAACAAGAACCTTCTCTGGCCCTGGGAAGTCTATTTCACCCACAGATAGGACAAGAACTACTGTTTGGGATCAGAATGGACCTGGGAGGAATGGTAATTAAGGGGTCACTCTAAGAAAGGACCCCCGTCAGTCATGAATTACGATGAGACTGCATCTAGAAAGTTACCCTCTGATGCACAAGTCTGGGCAAGGTTGTTTGTGGAAGACCAGCAGTCGCCCATGCATACCGGCCTCCTCTTCTCTCCATGCCACCGATGTTATCCAAGGGAATGGCAAAGGCCGATACAGCTTAGCACCAGTGACATTGCAATTCATTTCTACAGGTGAGTGAACTGGAGCAACGTGAAATAAAGTGCCTTGATCAAGAACACAACATATAGCCTGGCCTGGGAATTGAACTCACTACCTCATGATTGTGAGCCTGATGCTCTAACCACTGAGCCATGCGCCTTCACACTTTACACTCCCCACAATTCCAGAACTCCCAAATTGGAGTCTTGCCACCAGATACAGGTTAATGTTAGACCCAAAGTGCACACACACACACACACACACACACACACACACCTTATGTAATTTGATGGTGTTGATTCTCCTGAGTTCATCCACCCTTTGGTGTGTCTCATCTTTTTAACCCACAGAGTGTCCAGGAGCCATCTTACCCTCCAACTAGTGTTGGTGGTGTTTTGGGTTTGGCGACAACTTAACCATGCAACAGATTGTACTGGCTTATATAACATATAATAACATGGGTGTGTATCAATAATAATAATAATAATAATAATAATAATAATGATGATTATTATGTAGTAGCATGGATTCTTTTATATATGCAGCTTTGCATAGACCTACATGTTTCAACTGCATCAATTAGTAACTGCTGCAATTGCCACCCTACTCTGTGTGTGTTTGTGTGTGTGGATGTATGTATGTATGTCAATTTAGTAAAATGCAATTAAGTTTTTCAATCCTATCTTACTAATTAATCATTTTATTCATAATTAAAAATGTGTTTATTGTCTGTGTAGATGTAAATGTATGCAGACAGTAACAGCTGTATCTTTCTGTATGTGAGTGTTCCTTGTGTGTATTGTTTAATAGTATTAAGCTCTTTGCATTCAGAGTTCAAATCCCACTAAAGTTGATTTTACTTTTCATTTCTTTAGGGTCAATAAAATAAAATTTAGTCAAGAATTGGGGCCAATGGTATTTACTAACCCCATTCTTTCAAAATTCCTGGCCTTGTGCCTAAATGAGAACCCTTTAATTAGCATGGATTGGCTTGAAATTGCTCAGAACTATTTTAGTTCTAGGGATGAATAGGGGCACTGGTAGCCCAGTGGTTAGGTTACTGAATACGAATCTTGTGATGTTGATGGTTCAAATCCTATTAGAGGTATTGTTAGTTATTGTTGTGTCCCTGTACAAGGCATAGAACTCCTTAAGCAGTCCAATCTACCTGGTTCCAGGGGCAAGAACATAAACTAGATGAGTGTTTCTTGAGATAGAGTTGGGGACAAAGTTGGGTTTCACCTAAGTCTTTTACTGTTTGGTGGACCAATATCTTATAAAGCAATTTCATTGATAGAAACTGTGCAGAAGCCTGTCGTCTGTATAACTATTATACTTTACTTGGCTTCATTGTTAGTTAATGAAATATAACAAGGAACAAAAGAGAATTAAGTTGGTTTACTCACTAATAATGACTCAGTGAGATATGGGGCCTTATCTGGCTTTGAGATAATATTGGATGAGGTCAGCACAGTTACTTTGTAAATAAATACATATATTTATGTGTCTTCTTATCATCATCATCATCATCATCATCATTATTATTATCATTATTATTAAGGTAGTAAGCTGGCGGAATCATTAGCATGCCGGGCGAAATGCTTTGTGGTATTTTGTCTGCCACTACATTCTGAGTTCAAATTCTGCCGAGGTTGACTTTGCATTTCATCCTTTCAGGGTTGATAAATTAAGTACCATTCAAGTACTGGGGTTGTTCTGATTGACTTACCCCCTTCCCCAAAATTTCAGACCTTGTGCCTACAGTAGAAAGGATTATTATTATTATTAGGGCAGTGAGCTGGCAGAATCATTAACATGCTGGGAAAAATGCTTAGTGTATTTTGTTCATCCTTATGTTCTGAGTTCAAATTCCACCAGGGTTGACTTTGCTTTTCATCCTTTGCAGATGGGGCGGGGGTTTGATTAATTAACTACCAGTGAAACACTATGGTTAATGTAATCAACTTGTCCCCCCCCCCAAAAATTTCAGGCCTTGTGCTTATAGTAAGGAAGGATTGTTATTATCATTTGACTTCTCGGAGCCCCTGATTTTACTCGCTCTGGTTAGGTCTGTGAGAGAGTGGGTAGCAACCTGTTGTCAGAAGTCTCACGGGAGTCTCTTTTCACGATACTTAACACCCAAGTTCTACCAATCTTGAAATCCTCGCTGTCCCCAATAGAGCAGGTTTTTTTTTTGTTGTTTTTTGAGCCTGTTCTTCCTGCATATCAATTCCAATTTCTTCAACATACTTCTCAAACTTAGTCGTTAGTGTTCTCAGTGCCCCAACAATTACTGGAATGTGCACCAAGTTCTTTTTCTTCTTTTTCTTCATATTATTATTATTATCTATGCCAGTTACATAATCATTTTTGCATGACAAACTTACATGGGTTGTCTGTCTTCAGTTTCTCTTCTATTGTTACATTCCAAACTGAGCCGATAACTCTCTCTCTCTCTCTTTTTCTCTCTCTCTCTCTCTCTCTCTCTCTCTCTTTCTCTCTCTCTTTCTCTCTCTCTCTCTCTCTCTCTCTCATTCTGTCTGTCTGTCTGTCTGTCTCATTCACTTGTTCTTTATCTCGCTATCTGTCCCTCATGTTTTCTCACTCTTGTCTCTCTCTCTCACACACACACATACACACTGGTCTCTCTCTCTTGCTCACTTCTGTCTCTTCAGGCTGCTTTGTCTCTCACTTTCTCTGTCACATTTTCTCATCTCTCTCTCTTTCTCCCTCTCGCTTTCTTTCTCTCTCTCTCTCTCTTTCTTTCTCTCTCTCTCTCTTTCTTTCTCTCTCTCTCACACACATAATCACGCACATGCACACACGTTCACTCTCTCTCTTTCTCACATACAAACATGCACACACACACACGCACACATACATTCACTTTCTCTCACACACTCAAACGCGCACTCACTCTCTCTCTCTCACACACACATCCATTGTTTTAGTAAATAAATATTAATTGAGAACCTAGTAGATATTAGGTTGCTCGTTTCATTGTTAATAGTGCGCATGTGTGTGTGATTGAACGTGTGTGTGTGTGTGTGTGTGTGTGTGTGACATTGAACATGTGTGTGTGTGTGTGTGTGTGTGTGTGTGTGTTAATCTGCACGTGTATGGACATGTGTATGGGTGTGTATTGATATCTTTCTTTAATTAAGTACAAGGTTAAATTTCATTATGAGGAGGGAATAATTGAGTTTATTGAATTGGATTCCCCACCACCAACTACCATCACTTCCCTGACGATTATTTTTCCTGGGATAATTTTTTTTCATTTCTGAATAAACAGAGAAAAAAAAAATTAAAAAAAGCCACCCATGTGGTTTGAACCTTGTACTAAGAAAAGTAAAACTAAATAATAAAATATTTTCTGTTAATGGTTTCTAATGTAAGTACAATAGGCCAGTAATTTTGAGGGGAGGGGGAAGAGTTGATAATATTGACTCTAGTATTTGACTGGTACTTTATTTCATTGACCCTGGAGGGGTGAAAGGCAAAGTTGTCGTTGGTAGGGTTTGAACTCAGAATGTAAGGTACTGGAGTAAATACCAAAAAGCATTTTGTCTGGTGTTTTAACAATACTGCCAGACCTGCTAATACGAGAGAGAGAGAGAGAGAGAGAGAGCAGGAGGTGTGTTGTGATCTCGTTTACTTATACCTCATCAAAAATGGGTTAAACGCTGGCCCAAGGAGCCCTGGACTCATGACAGATCCCCAAAATACATCAACTAATATTTCTACATTTCTTCTCCACTTTTTTTTTTTTTTTTGAAGACTCGAAGGTGTTATTTAAAGGATATTTAGCTACTATATCTTGTAGCTCAAGGCACCTCATAAAAGACCACTTTTTGTGTTAAGCTCATAGAAGCAAGGACTCTACTGTCATCATTGGCCGCAGAATCCTACTGTTATATTTCAAAACTTCTTATGAAGAACTATTTAATATAAATAACATATGTTGGTATATCTTAATGTATTGTTGACTCTGACATAGTTTTTATAGTATTTTTATATATGTATATATATATATATCGTATGTTTAACATATGTTAATATAGGTTAATACAGTCTTCCGTCTGACACAGTTTATTGCATAAATACTGTGTGTGTAGAAGAAGAGTACTTTGCACCCACGTGTTTCAGGATTTGATCCCACTGTGTGCCACTTCAGGCAAGTGTTTTCTATCGTAGCCTTTGGTAGAACCACCCTGTAAGTGAAATTTTGTTGATGGAAACTGTGTGGAAGCCTGTCGATGTTTGTATATTTAATTCTTTTATTATTTTTTTTCTATTAAACGTTTGTTATTCAACTGTTGCCATGCTGGAGCACTTGCTTTAAAGGGTTTTAGTCGAAGAAATCAACCCCCAGGACATGTTCTTTGTAAGAGCCCAGTACTTGTATTATTGGTCTCTTTCGCTGAACTGTTAAGTTACGGGAACATAAACACACCACCATCAGTTGTCAAACGATGGTGGGGGTGGGGGTGGGGGAACAAACACAAAGACATACACACGCGTATGCAATGGGCTTCTTTCAGTTTCCGTCTACCGAATCCTCTCGAAAGGCTTTGGTTGACCTGAGACTATACAGCAGAAGACATGAGAGGGAAGATGAAAGGTGTGTGTGTGTGTTTGTATATACTTTTGTCTTGGCATCATGTGATGATTGTAAATAAGCCTCAGCACCACACAAGAAATGTTTTTGTTTCTAGTTTTCAATGAAAAACATTATCTAGCTGTGGGAGTGTATATTGTGAGGGCTGATGACAGGACACTGTGCTAATTCTCTGCCTCTCTCTCTGTCTTTATATATATATATATGTGTGTGTGTGTGTGTGTGTGTGTGTGTGTGTACATACAGTGGGGTGCTGAAAAGTTCCTGGTTGGAGGCCCAACTGTCTGAGTTCTTTCACAGGGCTTAGAGAAACTGAAGGACCCATGGCAATAAGTGTGTGAATCTCAAAAGGGTAGGAGTCGAATGAAATCATAATTAACTGATATTCTTGTATTTATTTACCCAAATCAAGAACTTTTCAGCTCCCTGCTCATGTGTGTATGTATATATATATATATAAATACACACACACACACACACACACACACACACACACACACACACACACACACACACACACACACACACACACACATATATATATGAAGTGTTCACTAGAGTTATCTCTAATATAATGATGAGCATAGTGTTTATATATATATATACGGGTGTGTGTGTATTTGTGCCTCCTTATTTTGACATCATGAGATAGTGTCAGTCATTTCCAATCTTCTATGGAAGCACATCCGGCCACAGAGGAACATCACAGTATTACTTTGCTTGGAAACGGGTGACGGTTGGTGACAGGAAAGGCATCTAGCTGTAGATAAACCTGCCTCAGTCAAACTCCATCCGACCTAATATGCAAGCATTGAAAAGAGTAGGCATTAAAACTACCACGACGACAACGATGTTTATTATTATGATGATGATGATGATGCTATCATTAACATATTTATTCTGTTTTCCCTTTTATTAATTAACTTGCCTTACTGTCACAGGATGTCTGAATAATGATTGTGGAAAAGTTACTTAGAGTAATAACCATAGATAAATACAAACTTGTGGTGGTGGGATGAGAGGGACAGCGGTGGGGGGGGGGGTATAATTAGGTGACCTTTTACTAAATATATTAGTAACATTTTCTACTGGAATAATAATGTCTACTTTTCATCAGGACTTTTGTTTGGTTTTTTTTTTGTTTGTTTTTTTGCTTTATTATTATTATTATTATTTTTCCACTTCACATCTCAGCTGTAATAGAATTCCCGTGACCCTGACACCTTAAAAACTATGACTTGGAATTTATAGTTGATGTTGTTGCTATTGGTGTCATCATTAATATTTATTGTTGTTGTTGTTGTTGTTACTTTTGTTGTTGCTGTTGCTGTTGTTGCTCTGTTCTACAGAGCCAGAATACCTTTCATCCTTTTGGGGTTGATAAATTAAGTACCAGTCAAGTACTGGGGTCGATGTGATTGACTTACCCCCTCCCTCCAAATTTCAGGCCTTGTGCTTTTTGTAGAAAGGATTATTATTATTATTATTATTATTATTATTCAATGTGTGCAGGATTTATTTTGTTGTTTTTTCAAGGTAGTATGATATGATTTAAGGGAGATTTTTAGGCTGCTATTTTTAGCAAGCTGAGTGGGATGCATAAAGACCTCTCCTCTTCGGTTTATTCTTCTCCTAGTTTCGCAAGGGTGTATGCAACAGAAATAGCTGAGTGGATAGAGTATTAGATTACTAGGTCTTAAAAACCTTCAAATTCACTGCAGGGGTTTTTCATGAACTACCTCACCTAGCTGTTGGGAATTGGTACCATGTTGTCTGGGAATATCATAAGCCATACTCATGTCTTAAGAATGGTACTTTGGCTTTTATCTAAGGCAAGGACCTGTAACTTTCCTTTTGGCCTATTTTCATTTTCAAAATTTTAATATTTTGGACACATTCGCCCATGGTCACCATATGTATTACTCTTTTACTGGTTTCAGTCATTTGACTGTGGCCATGCTGGAGCACTGCCTTAAACCTCTATTTAAATGTCCCTTGAATATCAACCTAAAATCTCCCTTAAATCATTTCATAGGGGTTTTTAGTCAAAGAAATCGGTCCCAGAACTTATTCTTTGTAAACCTAGTATGTATTTTATCGGTCTCTTTTGCCGAACCGCTAAGTTACAGGGACATAAACACATTAGCATCGGTTGTAATTTGTAGGGGATTTGGTTGACGTTTCTAGCAGGTCTAGTAACCACACAGCCACTTGTTGGCTCCATACTCATTCATTTGATATTTAGGGGTTTGTCTTCAAATAAAGGGATTCAGAGGCAGATAAAATGATATGTGTGTGTGTATGCTTTTGTGTGTGTGTGTGTGTGTGTGTGTGTGTGTGTGTGTGTGTGCGTACATGCTTTTGTTTGTGTTTGTGAGTATATTTATGCATTTGTGTGTGTGTGTATGCTTATATGCAGTTGTGTGTGTGTGTGCTTGTACTTTTTATATGTATTTATGTGAGTGTGCATGTATGTTGAGGTAGGGGTGGCGACTGCATTGTACACTTATGTGTTTGTGGGTGTATATGTGTGAATATATATATGTTAATATGTATTTGTGTGTTTGTACCTTTATATTTGTGTGTGTGTGTGAGAGAAAGAGAGAGTGTGGTTGAAACAGAGAGAGAGAGAGAAAGAGAGAGAAAATGTTAGACCCTATAAAACCCTGTGCAAATAATGTTCTGCACTGACCCCTAAAGTGTGAGTATTGATTTGTTTCCGCCCTTAAAAGGGCAGCTACAACAGCATTATTTAGACAGAAAGGAAACAAGTGAAACAGAAAACTAAGAATAATAAAGGTGTTGGTGGTGGTGGTGGTGGTGGTGGTGGTGGTGGTAATGGTGGTGGTGGTGATGTTGCAGAGATGGTGGTAGTGGTGATGGTGGTGGTGGTGGTAATGGTAATTGTTGTGGAGATGGTGGTGGCAGCGGTGGTAGCAATGTTAAGATAATGATAGCAATGATTGAAGTGATGATGATGATGATGGTGGTGGTGGTGTTGATGATTGCAGTGATGATGGTGGAAGGGAGGTGGTGACGTTGGTGCTGATGGTGGTGGTGGTGGCGGTGGTGATGGTAGTGGTGGTGGTGATGGTAGTGGTGGTAGATTGTGGTAATACTGATGGTGGTGGTGGTAGATCCACTCCCACCCCCGCAAAAGGAAAATCATTAGGTCCCCAACTTAATGTTTGGAAATATATCCAGGTGGCGGTGGTGTTGGCAGTGGTGATGGTAACAGGTAACGACAAAGGTGTTGGTGCTGATGGTTGTAGTGGTGGTAGTGATGATGTTGGTGACGCTGGTGGTTGACAGTTGTACTGATGTTTGTATTGAGGAAGGGGTACTGACAGTTGTGGTGTTAGTGATGGTGATGGTGACGATGACACTGGTGATGACAGCTGTTGTAGAGATGATGTTGGTAATGATGATGATGGTTGTGGTCATGGTGGTGGTGGTGAGGTTGGGAGTGATGTTTGTGATGGTGGTGGTGAAGGTAAATCGTGATGTGAGTGTGGTTGTTGTAATTTCAGTGGTTGTGACAAATGAAGTGTAACGGATGGTAGCCTGATACAGGGATAATGGGGGTGGCCTCATTGAGGAAGATGCATTTCAATGATAGACCAAAAACGACCCCTCTACCACCACATTCACCGCCCCTCAAAAATAAAACAAAACAATACAAGAAAACCATTAGGTCCCGACTTAATGTTTGGAAATATATCCAGCTTAATGCAGTTGGTAATGTGAGATATCCATGGCAACTGATGTTCTCTGGAAACAACCAAGGATTTCTCTCTCTCTCTCTCTCTCTCTGTCCTGTTTTGCGGTTTTTCTTTTTCTGTCAAAAACAGTGGTTGTTTTATTTTATTTTGTTCCTATTTTTATTTAGTTATTTATTTATTTATTTTGGTTTAGTCAACCTGAGTGTTATGGGAATCGAATGAGATGAGATGCGCTGTTTTGGTGTTGAAACTTTAGCCACTGTATCACCATATGTCTGGTGCAAGGATTCTTGTACCATTCTTAATATATACAGTACTTATTCATGTATAATGCGAGGAACTTAATGCAACAAAATTGATGGGTAAAATTGAGATAGTCTGGGTCTTACTTTGTACTTCTGTATATATTTTAACTTGTCTTCTCCATTTTTAACTAAATTGAAGAGTTTTGTGGGATTTCTTTCCATAAATTCACCACACATCATATACAAGTATTATTTTCATATTCGCAAATTTACGTCTGTAGATATGAGGAATGAACAGTAGAAACCTTTAGTGGAAACCTCCAAATTTAAGGATGAATCTACATTCAACCTTTTTACACCTATATATATATATATATATATATATATATATATATATATATATAAATAAAATTCAACTTAGGTTGAAAGTCAACAAAGTTTGCTTTAGAAGCGTTGAGATGTATTGAAAGATCCAGATAAGGAAATAATTTTATTCTCAAACACAGGAAAATGCTAATACTATAGCATGAACAGATAAACTATCCATATTTTGCAGAAAAATCTGTCTCTACAAATTCTTCTGATTCCTGCCAGATTTGGAAAATGGATGTTAAAATGATAGCAATATGGTGGCAGTTGGTACAGGTTACCAACTGATGCTTGCTTTCAAGTGATGACTGGTTGTGACCCTTTTTGTTTTTTTTTAAAATTTATTTAGGTAGAAGTACCACTTCACATTGAGAGCTCACAGCTTTGGTGCTACAGATGTGATTAGAATGTCACTTGAAAAGATCTTAAGATAGATTCTTGAAGCCAAGCCAACCAGTTGGTGGCCTGGGGGTAGACCAAGAAGAAGATGGTTGGATAATATCCATAATCTGGGTTGGTCATGTTTGGGGATCCAGCAGGAAAGTGTAATGGTAGTTGCTTTTGATAAAACATTATGGAGAAAGTACCTGAAGATTCTACCCTTTTACTGGCAGGAAACCTAGGGGTGGACCAAGAATGAGATAGTTGGATAATATCCATAGCCTTGGTTAGAGTTAGGGTGGGAATCTAGCAGGAAATGACAGCTGCTTCTTGTAAGACACTATGGAGAAAGTACCTGAAGACTCTACCCTTTGACTGGCAGAAGACCGAGGGGTGGACCAAGAACAAGATGGTTGAATAACGTCCATAGTCTGAGTTGGTCATGCTTGGGAATCTAGCAAGAGACTGTCTAATGATGGTCGTTTCTGATAGGATCTTATTGAAGAGGTGTGTGAAAAAATTACCCATGTGAGCCTTCTAGAAATAGCAGGTAAAAAAATTAGATGGACGGATGGGTAGGTAGAAGGCAATTCCTGCAATGCAGAATGTGTAAGAAGCAACAATAACTGAAGCACTGCCATATATATTCACAACAGTGATGTCGTTCTCTGCTATTATTATCAGAAGGATGAAAATTCAATTACGAACTCCATGCCTGAAAAAAAAAAAAAAAAAAAAAAATCAAAAAGAATCACTCACACATAGAAAAACTCCCCACAACAAAAGACCTCAGTTAATCCATTTATATAAAGTCTAATCTATTTATATAATTTAATCTAAACCACTGCTGCTGCTGCTGTTTGGTGTTTTAGTGTCTGCCATGTGTGTATGTGTCCTGTCTGGTCAATACATAACCCCTGTATAACATTGTAATCAATCTTTAGATGGAATATAAACACACTGTTTATATATCATTCTTTGAATTGTATGGCTGCTGGCTAAAAATCCATTACGAAGATTATTGCTGGTTTTCGTCTCTTCTCTCTCTCTCTCTCTCTCTCTCTCTCTCTCTCTCTGTTGCCAAACCATTTAACTAAATACTTTCTCCAAACCATTTCACTAAACAGTTTGGAGAGAGAGAGAGGGAGAGAGAGAAGGAGGAGGATAAAATTCAGTTGTAATAATGGTGTTATTGTATGCTGAGTGTGGCATAACGGTGACTGATCAGGTCTGTAGTGAAATGGCTTAGTGTGTTTTCATTGATTGAACCAAGGGTGTATAGATTATCTGATCGATCTTTGGTTCTTAGGTACAAGGTGATCGTG